>NW_015544227.1:1159327-1168081 GCF_001515605.1 Sinocyclocheilus anshuiensis | reverse complement strand
TGTGTGTGTGTGTGAGATAATTTTTTAAATAAATGAACATTTTAAATAAAAAATATTAAAGAAAATGTTATTAATAATATTCATTCATTTTTAAATGAATGTGCTATAGAAATAAAAATAAATAAATAACTTAAAGATGGCAAATTGCTAAATTATATTTACTTTACACAATATGTGACCCTGGACCACAAAACCAGTCATAAGGGTAAATTTTTCGAAATTGAGATTTATACACCATTTGAAAGCTGAATAAATAAGCTTTCCATTGATGTATGGTTTGTTAGGATAGGACAATATTTATAATTGGCCGAGATACAACTATTTGAAAACCTGGAATCTGAGGGTGCAAAAAAAATCAAAATATTGAGAAAATCACCTTTAAAGTTGTCCAAATGAAGTTCTTAGCAATGCATATTACTAATCAAAAATTAAGTTTTAATATATTTACAGTAGGAAATTTACAAAATATCTTCATGGAACATGATCTTTACTTAATATCCTAATGATTTTTGACAAAAGAAAAATCAATAATTTTGACCCATACAGTGTATTTTTGGCTATTGCTACAAACATACCCCAGCGACTTGAGACTAGTTTTGTTGTCCAGGGTCACATATTTAAATATTTAATCTGTCAATTAGTAGTTTTTATAATTTAAGAACAATAATGGTCAAGAGGATATCTTCACAAGTACACATGCACAAATTTGTGTATGCTTGCCTTGTTGTCTTTCGAGTCATCTGACGTGTCTCTGGACATGTCTTGAGTGATGTCAGGACACAGGATGAGGAGGATGATCTGCAGGGGCCAAACAGCTGCCTTCCTCTTTGTACTCTCAGCAAAACTATCCACCAGATCAAACAACTTCTCGGCACACTCTGAAACACACACACACAGATCAAATTCACATATCCTCTCCAAAACAATTCTGATATGATACAGTGAGGTTTTCAGCGGACGCACCAGCCATGTCTGCCTGAGGCCTCTGGTAAAGCCTGCTGAATTCATCAGCATAATTTTCCACCCAGTTCCAGAACGCCTGCAAATTCAATCAAATTAAAACACACAAATACAGCAGATGTTTGCTACACTGAGGCAGGACATCACTAGGTGGCAGCAGAGACAATTTCATACAAAACACCAACACATTACAAAATATGTTAAATTAAACATTTAAATCTATAAAAGTATTATTTGACAGTCAACAATAGTCAGGATAATGTACACTTTTTGTATTGTGCATAATTATTATTACCATTGTCATTCTTATGAGTCATTTTATTTCAATATATACCCATATGATTAAGTGACTCTACAACATCTACGAATTTGTATCCTGCTTGTGTATTACCTGTCCAGTTAAATCATAATTTGTCTTCGTATGCATTTGTCCCTCAAATGTTCTGTTGTTCTGTCATAGGTTATTTTATTTAATTGTTTATTTTATTATTGTAATTATCTTTTTTCCCCTGTTGTCGTTGTTCCGTGAAAAAGCAAAACCACTAAAATATATATATATTTTTTTTTTTTTTGTTTTAATCTATAAAAGCAAGAAACTGTCCTTGATATACCAATGAAAATTAATTACAGTATTATGTATAAAAAACAATCATAATATTATTAATAAAGAGTCACAGCTTTAATTTGCTTTTGTGTAGTAGTAATAATAATAATAATAATAATAAATAACTAAATATGAATTATAATTATATACTTTAAATTGTAATAAATCTTTATAATGTTAAGGTAATGCATAAAATGCATTTCTTTATAATAATATATAAAAATAAAAATAATATAATTACAGTTATTATTTTAAATTGTATAATATGAGCCACATAGCTGTAATATGCACATAATAATAATAATAACAATAATAATTCCACCTACCTTCCCTAAATTGTAGATGACACTCAACTGGGCTGGCTTCTTCAAGGCTTTAAATTTCAACACAGTTTCTGCAAGGAGAAAATACTTAATCTTTAACTCTTTGACACATTAAAAGAAAAAACAGATACTCTTTCTGTTGCCTCTAATATTTTCTCCAGAATTCCCCACATCAACTTATTTAAGTTCTGAGTGCTGAAACCTTCCAATCAAACCTTGCAGGAGGCGTTTAAATTTACAGCAGTCCACGTTGATGTACTGGATGAGCTCGATGTCGTGCACGTCTACGTTATCCTCAGAGCAGACGGTCAGCTCCTGCAACCTGCAGGGAAGCAGACAGACAGAAAATCAGAGAGATCAAACCCATTCATTCCTTCATCTAATCACAAGTGGTTGTATGTACCTGGTGGAGATGCGGCTGAAGACAGCGCTGAAGTTACTGCAGCTCAGAGAGAACAGAACCCCACAGGCTGAGTTCCTCAACTCGGCCGCGTGCTGGTTTCCCTCACGGTACGTGTGGATGAAATGACAGATCTCGGGCAATAACTGCTTTACGAGCATGGTCTCATCCAGACGCATGCTGTCCTTTGGTTGCTGGAGAGAGAAAGAGTTTATAGGACTTCTTTATAGGAATGATCAACATCTAGATGTGCCTCTCGGAGCTTCAAAATTATGTTGAAAAGGCAATAATGGCATAATGGTGACAGCTCATGGATATCAGACACAATGAATGGCCTGCGGGTGTCTCTCACCCCTGCCAGGCACTTCTCCAGTGTGTCCATGATGATAAGCTGGGACAGGTAAAGGTTCTTCTCTGCAGTATCACCAAATATCCGCTGTAAGAGACAGAGAGAGCAAACTAAGAGAGAGAGACAAGCACATGTGGCATAGAGTTCTAGCACAAAGAACCATCTCCAACAGTCTAGAACAAACGCTCACAGTAGCTCTTGCCTAGTGACCGACCAATATTTTTAATAGCCAGTATCAATAACTAGACAGAAAGACAAAATGTTGATATGAGATCAATAACAAAGGAGAAAGTAAAAAAAAAAACGTTCAGAAATAATAACATAACAAATTTACTACAAAATCATTCAAAAATATTACATTTTAAAATAAACATCAAACCTGCTAAAGACTGTCCAGGAGCTTTTTTTATTTTTTTTTATTTAGCAACAATTCATTAAATTGATCAAAAGTGACAGTAAAGACTTTTATGTTACATTTAGCTATGTTCACGTTTCTTTCAAATAAACGCTGTTCTTTTGAACTTTTTATTCATCAAAACATCCTGAAAATAAATATATCATGGTTTCCACAAAAATATAAAGCAGCACAACTGCTCTCAGCATTGATAATAAAAATAAATGTTTCTTGAGCACCAATTCAGGATACTGGAATGATTTCTGAAGGATCATGTGTCACTAAAGACTGGAGTAATGATGCTGAAAATTCAGCTTTGCCATCACAGGAATAAATTACATTTTTAAAATGTATTAAAATAGAAAACAGTTATCTTAAATATAAATAATATTTTACAATATTACTGTTTTTACTGTATTTTTGATCAAATAAACAACCTTAGTGAGTGCAAGATACCTTTTTTTATAAAACCTCCCTGACTTTGAACACTTTTGAATGGAAGTGTGCATATTATAAAATATTAAAAATACACATTAAATACACAATAACTCCATTTGTATTCATATATTGTGCTTGTGCACCAACTCTTGAATAAACACTCACCATGTTATTGACGGTCTTCAGTATGTTGGTGAGTCCACTGGTGACCAGGGAGAATTTGTACCTGGAGATGTTGATCAGACATTCCTTATTGTGCTCCGTGCTGATTTTAGTCTGTGTGTTCTGCATGCCGACTTTCACAGGAAGCTAAAAACACACAAACATGCACAGTTAGACTGTGTTCAGGTACAGACACATGCATTCAGAATTGTGCACAGAAGTTGCTTCAACCCACTTACAGGACAAACACTCTCTGAATGAGAGATAATAGTGAATAAATTTCATTCTGTTTCTCACGTAAATCTATTGTGTGACTTCAAGACAATGAATATAGTGCACAAGTCGTATGAACCACTTTTATGGTGTTTTTATGGTACTTTTTTTGTCATTTAGTAGCTTGACAGCCCCAGCTGCCATTTATTTCTATTATATGTAAAAGAGTAGCTAGCATATTCTTCAAAAATTCACACCTTAGTATTTCACAATATGAGGTGAGCAAATCATGATGGACACATTTAGAAGGTGAACTATTTCTGTAATCAATGAGAAAACATTAAAAAAAAAAACTTACTGGGCCGGGCTACAACAAAGTAAACAGTAGCGATCATCTCAGTTACAAAAAGCAAGTCAGAAAATTGCTAAAACCAATCGGAGGCACGGAATCCCATTTTGGGATTATCTAGAGCTTTGGCCAGGTTTAGCTTCACAAAACACCCCTAATCTCCGCTAAACTTCAATCAAACTGCAATGATCCCAACACGGACCACAAGCCACCCTTGACCAGGCCCCTTTAACAAGTCCCCCTTCGTGTCCCACCAGTTGGATGGACGGCCTCTGAGACCTTCAAGAACACTGGTCAGTGTGTATACGCCACCGAATCTGGTATTTACCACCGAAAGAAATCAGGCTAAAGACTGGAAACACTGGTTTATGTCTCAAAATCGTCTGTTGTTGCAGTACCTTCAGCAACCTTTAAGGGGCAGAAATAGCAGCTTGTACCTTTAGTTATCTCTGGTAGATAAGGCCTAAACTATTTTTCTTGTGTTGCCAGTTTAACCAGCCCATAAACATCATATTTCTCCCGATAGTCACAGAATTTTGCTCGCAAATGGAAAGTTTCCCCAAAATGAAATGGAAACAAAAACACAAATATTTGAAGAATATCCTGTCAGAAACTCACCCAAGAACTAAACAACAACTCAAACAAAAAGAGAAAGGGAGAGGGAAGATTAGCGTGACATCAGATTCTTCAATGAAAAATAAGCCATAGCCAGGTTGAGTTGAAGGTGATGGTCCGTCATCCAACAAGAAATGTCTGTTAGACATGTTGAGATGCGAGCAGCTATCGTCGGATCATCAGGATGAAATGAGAGGTAGAGTTGAGTGTCATCAGCATAGCAGTGATATGAAAAGCCATGTTTCTGAATGACAGAATCTAGTGATGCCATGTAGACAGAGAAGAGAAGTGGTCCAAGAACTGAGCCCTGAGGCACCCCAGTAGCTAGATGTTGTGACTTGAACACCTCACCTCTCCAAGATACCTTGAAGGACCTATCTGAGAGGTAAGACTCAAACCACTGGCGTGCGGTTCCTGAGATGCCATTTTCCAATAGGGTTGACAGGAGAATCTGGTGGTTCACCGTATCAAAAGCAGCAGACAGATCCAGCAAAATAAGTATAGAAGATTTGGAAGCCGCTCTTGCCAGTCTTAGGGCTTCAACAACTGAAAGCAAGGCAGTCTCGGTCGAATGTCCACTTCTGAAGCCACTTGTGATCCACAGAAAAAAAAGTAAGTCAGATGAGGATGAGTAATTAATGACAATTTCTGTGTCTGTGATGATGACGAACTGTTACGTTTGTCAATGTTTCTCTGGTGTCTGGTCGAATTTTAATCAAAAACTTCAGGGCATTTAACACAGGCAGGTTTCTGCAGTTGTAGAAAAACGTTTGCAAATAAGATGAAAAGAAAACATTCTAGCTTAACCATTCACAGGCTTTTGTCTGGTAAACAATGGGTTATATTTCTAACTTATAACCTATTTCTTATGTACAACTGCAGGTTTAAACCAGTAGGATCCACACTAAAGTCAGGTCTTTAAGGGTTAAACTGATGACGCAGCTCTTAAACGAAAAAGTGAAGCTGTGTGTATCAATCAAGGGTCAGCTGTGAGGTTGGTTCACTTGTGGGACACAAAATATGAAGTGAAAGTATAAACATTAACCCTCATCTCACATGATGTGATTTACAAAAGCAGGACACGTTTCTGGAGCAACATTTGGTCAACCAATCATTGCCATAACTTTAACCCTTGATAGCCTCTTTACAAGACATACAATTTTGGAATGTTTGCTCATCACAAAAATGGCTTGACTTACAGATGGAGCTTATTCACATGTTTATGTGACATTTATGATTTAGTAAGCAAGTGAATACACTGTTTTTAAGATCTTTATCAGATGTTTGTACACAAACATGTTATTAAAATTGAACATAATACTTTCTAGACTAAAAATCAACCGAATGTTCAAGGATACCAAAAGATATTCAAATATTCATAGATTTCTACCTTACTAGAAAATAAAATATATGACCAATTAATTATTAATTAAGAAGCAATAAATCTTTGATTAAACTAGTAAAGTGGTTCAAAGTGGTTGCCATCCCAAGAAACTGTATCTCAATATCTTTGCACGCAGAGGCACTTAACGCATACACACTCTGTTCTTTTTGTGTCATTTATTTAAAGTGCCCCCATTATGGGTTATGGTATGAAAAGTTCATATTTTGGTTTTGGGAGTCCCCAACAACAGGTTGACATGCATGCAAGGTCAAAAAACACTTTCATTGTCTTATAATATGCATTTATTTTTACCTTACTTGCTCACGATTCGTTTAACGATTCATTTTTCCAAACCCCTCCTTTGCGTGACGATCGGTCTCATTTTCATTTCATCATGCCTGTAACGCCTGATAAAGCAATGTTTGTGAGCGCATTGCTGCTTTGTGTACAGTGTTACCGGGGAAACCGCTATTTTTACCGCTCCAAAAGAAGCATCTAGTGGCAAAGAATGAATTTGCATTTTCATTCAGACCAACAACAAAAGACGAACAAGTGGGCGGGCAATATGCTAATGTTTCATGTTGACGTCAACATGAAACGGCTTGGGATTCGTTTTAAAAATGACTCGTTTCTTTTGAGAGACAATAACTTAAAGGGGTCATAGGATGCCCATTTTCCACAAGTTGATATGATTCTTTAGGGTCTTAATGAAAAGTCTGTAACATGGTTTGGTTAAAACTTCTCAATGGTAGTGTAAAAAACAAATTTTTTACCGTCAAAAACAGCTCTTTTCAGAGCATGCAGATTTGTAGCATTTGCCTTTAAATGTTAATGAGCTCTGCTGACCCCGCCCCTCTCTTCCGAGTCGCTCTCAGAGAGACTGTTTACTTTAGTCGCATTCATCGTGAAACTTGCTAATTAGCACTGGGTGGATTTTTATCATTATAGGGGGGTTGTATACACACACTGCCAAAACACATTTCAGTTCAAACAACTTGTAAAAGTGCATGTAGCATCATATGACCCCTTTAATACATGGCAGGATGTTTTCATTCATTTAGAGCTGTGTTACACACTGCATGAAAGGTAATTTTCAAAAATCCATAATAGGGGCACTTTAAGGATTGTCTTTTTTGGAGTAATGTTAATGCTTTGAATATCCAGAATGTTTCATCTGACTTACATTGATTTTATGGACACATTCTTTGTGCTTTTTACATAAAACACAAAAATATGGACAACGCATGTTCCTGCATAAACTTGTGTTTGTTTATTGGAAGGTTTTATATTAATAAATGTAAATGCACCAAATGTAAACCCCATTTTATTGCCCTTAAGCAAGAACCGAATATGTATTAAGGTACAATCTCTATTCAGTCTATTAATAAGAAAGCAATCAAAACATCTAGAATATCGAAAATTTTTGACATACTTTCTTACATTTTTTATCATCATTTGTGAACTCTTTGTTGCACACAAAATTGTATGATATTTCTTCTTGTATGTATATCAGAATTGCATATTACTATTGCATATACCAGGAGGATCCTGCACTTTATGGATTTATTCATTTTAATGGGGAATTTGCATATGCGTGACAGTTAAACAGTTAAATAAAATGCGAAAGATGTATTATTTTGGCTTGGGGGTCATAGTGGTCTGGCAGATGGGAAACACTCACCATAGGGGCGACCCTATATCCCTAAAGTCCCAGGGCAGTGATTGGTCAATAACAATGTTGTTCCAATCACTGGCCTCTGATTTTTCTTTAATAATAATTGGTTGACAGGCACGTTACTCCAGGTCCTAAGTTCTCCTAACCCTAAAATCAGTAGTCAAGTGATTGCTTAAGAGGACTGATTTACGAGATGAACACTTGCACTGTGATTTTAGGTTAGTAATAGGGTTTGTTTAGGTTTAGAGTTGATAAGAACGTAGTTCCAGGTTAAGTAGAAGGTGCTGAGCAACATGTACTGCTAAACTAGTCGCGTCCCATGCATTTAGCCTTGTTACATTATATAAACACAACAGCATCATAATGAGAACGGTAGATGCGCCGCTGCTGCACGGATGCGCTGCGACTAGCGCGCGACAGCTGCGTAACTGCGCATCCGTGCAGACGAGGCGTTCAGAGATGTTTAGAAGAGCTCTGACCTGCTCGTCGAATCGGGTGATGACGGCCTGGACCCACTCCACGGGCTTCTGCGCCGCCATGGCCGCTCACGCCTGCACCTCCGCCGCTAATGATGATGATGATGAAGTGGAGGAGAAGAGGACGCCTTTTCCGCGGTCTGCGACCCCTGCGCTCCTCGATCCGCGCCGCGCTGAGGGCCGAACGAGGGGCGGCTCGGAATTCGGTCTGGTCGGTGTCAGAAACAGCAGCATGCCGCCATGACAGTGCCGGAAGTTTGAATCCTCCGATCCAGCGAAGCAGCAGCAGCACAGTAGCGGTGCAGATGAGAGATAAAACAGAGTGCGCATGCGCCAGCAGAGAGAGAGCGAGAGAGAGAGAGAGAGAGAGAGAGAGAGAGAGAGAGAATTTAACACCTTTATTTAATACAAA
>NW_015544227.1:1159099-1159317 GCF_001515605.1 Sinocyclocheilus anshuiensis | reverse complement strand
GCGAAAGACAATAATTTACATAATTTTCAACCAATTTTCTACACTCCAAATGTCTTCAAACTTGTCCACCTCCTTCATAGAGAGAGCGAGATTGTAGGCTATTTGTTTTTTCTTTTATTATTTTCAATTCGTTTATAATGATATGTTTAGTTTTTTTTATTTTATTATATATATATATATATATATATATATATATATATATATATATATAAACTATA
>NW_015544227.1:1128238-1158864 GCF_001515605.1 Sinocyclocheilus anshuiensis | reverse complement strand
TAAACTAGATTCTATATTCTTTGAATAAAACTATATTATTATAATGCTCTGCCAATATTGTAATCAATAGTCAAGCTTCTTGGATGTGAAATAATACTATAAAATTAATTAAAACTGATACTAAAATTCAGAGAGAGAGATTTATTATATTTTTTTATATTCATATTTATGCTTAGTTATTTTATTTGAATTATAGTTTGTATAGAAACAAAATTCTATATTCCTAATATAAAACTTAATTCTATTAATATCATACAATATTATTCTTTAATGCTTTGCCAATATTGTAATTAATAGTCATGTCAATAGAATTTCTTGGACATAAAATTAATTGAGAGAGAAGAAAACTATGCTATAAAAACTGAAACTGAAACTAATATTCATATCTATACACAGTGAAACTAATATTCATGTATATATACTTTGTGATAATAATGATTATTTAAATACATATAACAATACCTCATGTGGAACTTTCTGAACAATGTTATTATACCACAATATTAAAAAAAAGTAATAATGTAACACATGAGGTTTGTGAATATCATTATGTTTAATCAGTTGTTTAATGTTAATAAGTTTTAATAGCCCTATGTCCAAGCAGGCTGTCTCTCTTGCATTTAGCTATTTTACAGTCACATGCTGTAAAGGAAATTAGATTTATGAATTTTGGGAAAGGCAGAGAGAGAGAGAGGGAGCAGAATAAAGAGCAGCTTGTTGCAGGCAGTGTGAGGTGCTGTGTGAGTAAAACTCAAAAGAGATGCCTGAAACAGCATGGTCAACACAGAACAGTGAACGCTCTCAGACACAGAGAAATTAGAAGCTGCCTCGAGACACAAAGAAAACCTTTGTGAGGAGCCCTGGAGCTCAAACCTCTGCAGGGGAAATAGTGAATGGACAGTTTCTCAAGAGTCTGCAGACCTAGTGATGGTATTCACACGAATATGGACTGCTGGCAGCATGATGCTGTGTTCACGGTGTTTTTGGCAGTTAATTTACTCTCTGATATTGAATGCTCTGATATAAAAATGCAAACTTCACTGTTTTTTAATGATGGACCACATTCATCAATATAAAAAAAAAAAACAATCAAATAAAAACAAAAAAGCATTCATTATATTAAACAGCAGAGTTATATCTTCCATAGACAATGAGCAGCTTGCATCACTCAAGTGCTATATATAGTTCCCTGAAGTTTTGAATGCATGGTTAGTTACAGCTTTGAAAGAGGAAAATGCTTTTTAAAGATGTATCTAAGCTATTAGTATCAAGGGCCTCACTGTGCTGGTGAAGTTGTATGAACCTATGTATTGATACACCTGACACCTTTTCCAGTAATGGGTTGGACTTCCTGCAGTGAGACAGTGTAATACTGACCTCTACGGTCATTACAGGTATAACGACTGAGAGAAACCGAATTAAGTCATTATTCTGAACTCTTGTTTTTTTGTTTAGTTTTTTTCACAATTGTACTCAATGAGAGGGACATTAGTTGTAATTACGGCAATGTACTTGGAATTCTGAGACAATTGTTGTATATTTGTCCAACATTCCATGCAAAAATGTTCAGATTAGTGGTTAAATACAGGTTTTTCAATTATTATTTGGTTACACCCCTCAGTCCGGAACATTCATTTAACGTAAGATGTTGAAACACACACTTGTGTACTTCAGGTTTAAGCATGTTCTGTGCAATATGAGAAAGAATTCAGACTGTAATATCATCATAAACATGTTTCATTCCATCTGACATCACTTCACAAATCTCTGCAAATCCCTGAGATCCTTTTAAAAAGTTTCTAACATGTATAAATTTGACCACAGTCATGTGACACGCTCGATTTTATTGTCTTTCAAGGATGAGAACAAACACTGTATACAGTAGCCACATGCAATACAAAAATATGACTGTACATGACATGTATCGATCCATTCTAAAAAAGTTTTCCATGTTTTTTTTTTGTTGTTTTTTACATGAAAAAATATAAAGAATATTTACATCTGGGATACCACAGCAGTATCTATTCAAAATGTCATGATGTACAGTATATATATATATTTATTTATATTTATAAAAAATGCCCATATAAATATTAAAAGAATTCTGTTCATTGACTGTACAATAAATAAACCATATTTATACATAAATATTTTACATTGTCATTGATATTTCCAAACCACAAAGTCCAGTCTTGCACAGAACAAACAAACACACACCCTTCCACAAACATACACAATGTTACAAACACGCACGTTACACACAAACACACATGAGAGTTCATGTTTACACAACTTATGGAACACTGTTCTGCTGGGTTCATCGAAATCTGGCTTTAATGCAAACGTTCAACATCTTCATCGTGGAAAATCAGGCCCTGTAGTCGGGTGAGAAGACGCACATGCTTCTCTTTGGCTCATTTTCGCAATCAGTACTCAGAAAGGGCCCTTATGTAACTCACACACCACATCTGGTTAGACCCTCACAGCTCAATAAGTTTCCATCAAGAACATTATCATTAGTGAAACAAAACGTCTACTATCGGACACCATGGAGGAAGAGTGACAGCTAAAGGTGTTAGCATGAACCAGACGAGCCTATCAGAGACAGAATCAGGGCATGTCACACAGGACTAAGAGGCACCATGACCACAGGAGAGGGAGTGAGAGAGAGAAAGGGAACATCTTCATCGTAGTGTCATTGAGTCCTGCAAATCCAGTGGGAAAAATGCATCACGTGACGTCACGAACTGGAGCGGAAAGGGAGAACCAGTCGCACACTCTGAAAATCATAATAGGAATAAAAAAGGCAAAGCGTTTCGTTTTACGCATCGCCACAGCAGTCCCCCATCCACAGAACCAAAGAAAGGTAGAGACGGAAGAGCAGGCGATGTTAGTTTGTAAGTCCAGAAGAGGTCAGGCTTTCAGCAGGCATGCAAGGCAGAGCCAGGAATTGTGTTTTGCATTGATCATGTTTCAGGCACGCGGCTACAACCTACAAAGACATTGACAAAACAGAAAGAGAAGCAGATTAGAGAGAGAAATGGTATATGTGTTTATGTTGTATAATTGTATATTGTATATGTGTAGTATGTCGTTTTAGAAAATGTGGAAATTCTCATTACTAGCAAAGAATATAAAAAAAGTAATAAACAAAAAAGAATAATAATATAAATATAATATTATATAAATAATAATAATAAGCAATTATTGTTATTATTATTTAAATACATTAATAATTATTATTATTGTTACTACTAGTACTACTACTACTCATAATAATAATCACAATTTATGATTACATTATTTGTTTTTTATGATTTATTAGTTTTTATGATTTATTTAAAAAAAAAATTATTGCTATTATTAAATTATGATTATGATCTTTTTCCCATTTAAAAGTTCAACTATCAACTATCAACTTGTTGTTACAAGTGCTGACACTGCTCTTCTGAAGGTTAGACAGATGCTGCAGATAAAAATAATGACTGAACAAGATAAAAATACTCCAAGGGAAGAGATGGCCAGACAGAAAGTAACCAAACGACAACACATGCGATGCATTGTGGTGTCTCTGAGGTCATCTTTGCCACCGTTTCTGCAGACTGTGCACTGTGTGCAGGTTTCTACAACCTGTTTGTCCTCTTTTCACAGTGTGCCAGATTCTAGGATACGTACTCTGCAGACTTCCAGAAGTGGCCAGGATGAGACAAGCGGCGGTTGAGTTTGGGCAGTTTCTCCAGCATGTCGGCCAGCTGCGTGAATGTGGGCCGATTACGAGTGTCATATGACCAGCAGGCGGACAGAATCTCCTGTGGGACAGACAGAAATCAAGCAGTCAGCACAAACATCTGACGTTTGGATGGTTTTTACAAGGATATCCTCTAGTTCTAATATATCTAATTTTGGCCAAATTATAAGGTAGCACTCTAGAGTGTTTTGTGTTTCTCCTAAACACAGCTTCTACAGTACTAAACCATGAAATTAAATAGAAATAATTTAGACCTAGAAATTCATACGTTTATTTTCACATTATTTACAAATGGCTAGCAAGATATACAAATAATTACATTAAATTGTGACACACTAATTATGATCTATTTTTATGTTCTTTCTCTATATTTCTGTTATTTCTAAATTATACAATTCTTTCATTTGTATTGCCAGTTATTCACTGTATTAATTACAGTTTTTCACTGTGTTAATCTAATTAATTTTATTAATCTGACTGATCGAATGTCCTTGAACTACGGAAAAGCACAAGATAAATAAACAATAATATTAATAATTAACCATAATAAATAATGAAATGATGTTATTAATAATAATTTTTTTGTATTAATATTATTGTTGTTATTAAACAGTGTTATTATTAAATATATTTATAATAATAATAATAATATGTATTATTATAATTATTATTAAAAATGTCCAATATAGTCTAGCTGTTACATGACCTTATTTTCACCTTGGCATCGTAAGTGGAGTAGAGTAGCATAATTTCACACTGCCATTCGACTGAGCATGTGTCAAATAATAAATAGACTTAAAATGTGGCACTCACCGTGACCTCTTTACCCAAGTTGATCTCTGCCAGGACCCTCCTGATGCCCTCTCCACTGCCCACCTGCCAGATGGTGGCCTCTACGGGCTGACTGGTGATGGGCCAGTCTCTCGCCTGCAGCTCGTACCAGATGGTGCTGAAAAAGAGCAGATAAAGGCAGCAGGTCAACGCAGCTCTATTTGGGGGTGAATTATTTGTCAAGTATATTTCTCACCCAAAGGCATAAACATCAGCAGCATTCGAAAACGGAAGTCTGTCCTCGTTGTTTCCCGGGCTCATTTTACGCACGATTTCTGGAGCCAAATAACAGATCCACCCGTGAGGAAGTTTCAGCTCGTTTTCACGTCTAAAAAAATAACAGATCCGGCAATCGACTGGTTTACGGTAACAATCCACGTAATCAAGAGTAATGCAGTGACTTACCGGCCCTCCTGAACCACTCCAGAGATCCCGAAAAGGCCAAAGTCAGTGATGATTACTTTGTTTGTGTCATGAAAGACATTTTTTGATTTAAGGTCCTTGTGAACGATTCCCTTAGCATGAAGGTAGCCCATTCCCTGAAATACAGGAAACACAAGCAGGACTTGAATCATAAACAGCCACACATATACATAACACATCCAACAATGAACCCTTTTCACAGACTTTGACGACGCCTTTTTGCAGTTATTAACAGTTATTTAAACAGTAATATTGTGAAATAGTATTACAATTTAAAACAACAGTTTTCCATTTCAATATATTTTAAAATAAGTTGATTTATTCCTGTGATGGCAAAGCTTGATCCTTCAGAAAAATCATTCTAACATGCTGATTTGGTGCTCAAGAATCATTTCTTATCATCAGTGTTTAAAACTACACAACCATTCAAAAGTTTGGGGTAAGACTTAAAAAAAAAAGAGATTAATAATTGTATTCAGCAAGGACACATTAAACTGATCAAAAGTGCCAGTAAAGAAATTTCTAATGTTACAAAAGATTTTTATGTCAAAATAAATGTTCTTTTGAACTTCGATTAATAAAGAATCCACAAAATATGGTTTGCACAAAACATTAAGCAGCAAAACATTGATAATAATAGGAATCATTATTAATAACTGAGCATTAATAATAATTGAGACTCATTTCTGAACATGTGACATCTTTCTGTCTTCTGACCAACGTAATCAATATTGTTTTCCTCTTTTGTAAAGTCATAGAAACACTAAAAGACCATTTTTTCTTTTGTTATCGGAGCAAATGGGAAAGCAAAAATTATATTTGTTGTAGTTTCCATTCACCACCACACAAGCTTTCCCAACTATGACGACTTCTGTTTCTGAACCCCAGAAACATGAAAAGGCTCCATAAACACTACCTTCACAATCTCCTGCGCGATCTGCCGAGTCTTATTGATGTCCAGAGTGTTTTTTGTGTCCCTCACGACGGAATACAACGTCCGGCCTTTGCAGAAGCTGTGAGGAAATTAAAGATGTGCTTGTCAGTGACCATCTGTCGATCAGCTGACGGACTCAGATGTTTGAAACTTTACCTGGTAATGATGGCGAGATGAGGCGGGGCCATGCAAGCTCCCATGAAGAGGACCACGTTCTCGTGGCGCGTCTGTCTGTAGTTCATCACCTCCTTCTTGAAGAGCTTCAGGTGGTCCTGGTTGTTTCCGTCGATCTCCAGGAGTCGGATGGCCACCTCTCCGTGCCATCGGCCGTGATGAACCCGACCCCAGCGACCCTTCCCGATGAGCTCGCCGAGATCCAGCTGCTCGAAGGGAATGTCCCACTCCTGCAGGTAGACGCTGGTCTGGCTGGCCTTACGGGAGATGGGACCCTTCCAGTGGGATCCTCCTCGCGTGCTGGGCAGGTCGTCCAGCTCGTCTCCTTCACACTCTCCTTCTGAGCCATGGTTCAGCTCTTCCATATGCTCCTCCTCTTCCTCTTCATCTTCCTCCTCCACTGCTACATCCTCTTCCTCCTCTGCTTCTATGTCCTCTTCTTCTTCTTCCTCTAGTTCCTAGGCGAGATGAACCGAGCAGGGTTGGAAGTGCTACTTAAGGCTAGAATACACTACACAACCTCAGAATACATTTCTAATAATAAATTCCTGTCACACGCTTGCTGACTTTTTAAATGATTACAGAGAAAAACTGCCCATCATGCATTGTGTATTCCAGCTTTAAATCTCAGTTCCACAAGCATCTCACCTCTCTGTCATCTTCCTCGTATTGTTCCGCGTGCATCTCCTCAACTGATGGATCGATCTCGTTACTGTGTGTGAAGTTCAACATTTAGCCGTCACTATGACTGAATGCAGAACATGCAGCAGAATATTTATGCTTCTAAGCAGTAATTTAACAGTTCCTTACACAGTGTCTGGGAGTCCATCTGAATGAAGGATGCTGGGACTGCACACGTCTGTGAAAGATAAGAAAATATTGACCAACTTATCACATTTGAAAGAAAAAAAATTCACTGACTCTGGAAACGTTATTTCTATCTGTACCGATAAAGAATTACTGATATTATTATTGCTTAAGGTAACATGCAGTGCCACAAATCACCAGCAGGGTGCAGCTCATCTCACAAGTATGAACTACTCTTGTGCAAAACCAAACCCCAGAATGCAAAACACTTTACTTTAGGCATTGCTCAGACTTGTATATTTGTAAAAGTCAGTTCAGTTCAATGCAGACTGGACAAAAAGACGTGCTGGAGACTATGCTAGTCTAGTAATTTTATGGCTGAAAATCTGCTGCATTTCATTGTTATATACAAGGAATTCATAAAATTATGGAAAAATCTTGCTAAAAAGTTTGAGGTACTTTATAGTTCTTATACCTGTAAATGTGTATTATAGTATTTAATATATTTAATATATAATATTAATATTTTAAATGAGCTTTTATTTGTATATTTTCAGTTATCATTTTTATGTTACTTTAAATTTTAGTAAACTGTGCCTTTGTCATTTTTATTAGATTTTTCATAATTCTGTTTAGTTATATATTTTTAACTAACTTCTTTTATCTAGTTGTCAAGGCTACATTTTAATTGTCATATTCATATTTAATTTTCATTTTGTATTTTTTTGTGTCTGTATATATGTTTTTTATTTCTACTTTATTTCAATTAACAAAAAAACAGTTTTTAATAGTTTTAGTTTTAGTTAACAATACTAGTGTTTTTGTAATAAAAAAAATAACTTCAAAACTGTAGCTAATTAATTCAACAAATATTGGGCAAAATGGCTTAACTATATCACTCCAACTACTACTCCTTTTTTTTTGTCCTTTTTGTATAATTGAATTTGTCTAAAGTTATTTGAATATGCTTTTACTAACAGACATTTTATTAAAATAAAAAGAAAAGACATTGGTCTTTTCTGTTCACCACCACTGTGCAAGACTGAATATATGCCTGATTATAGCACTAGCACTTTATATATTATATGAACTAACAATGCATTTATATATTATGATAAATGTGTTTATCTGATCACCATTTAATGAATAATTCACTCAGATAGTGCAACTGTTTATTGCATTTGTCCCACTGAATCCTGGATGTCATTATGAGGGCTGAAGAACATTACAGATTTTGTGTTTGTTAACTCACCAGGGAAGATGAACTGCTGTCGGTGCTGAAAATAACAGGCAGCTTTGCCACATTGAAGGAAGACAGGAAGAGAGGAAGACAGGCAGGAAGCAGACAGAGAGACAGGGTTAGAGGCGAAGTCCCATTATGCCTTATGTTGAGTTAGAGTGTTACATGCAGATAAAGACTCCTGAATATCAGCATTCTTTTTACCTGGGATTAATGCAGATGTGTGTGTTTTGTATTAATTGGGGTAGTATTTGTTAATGTGTTAGTTTATTGCAGTGTCAGTGTTTACAGGCGCTTACCTGGAAAGTGGAAGCGGTTGTCACGGTGACCCTTTGGGGAGGGGTTTGGGGGTGGGGTTACACTTGGAGGGTTGCTCTGCTGGAAGGGGGCGGGAGAGGAAGGCGTAGAGGAAGTGGTTGAGGATGGATTACTGCTAGAGTCCAGCTGATTCAGCGCCGGCGGTTGATCCTGCCGAAAATTAACAACGTTGATGCTGCAGAACTGCTTTTAATGCACTATTACAATAATAATTAATCAAGACTCTGGCTACGTTCAGTATGGAATACTAGTGTACTGCACACTGTGGAGGTTACTGACTATCGCATGCTATTAAAAAAATGACGTGATGTGCATAAGATGGAAAATATATATATTGCATACTACAAAAACAGGACAAGATGTATACTAATATATCATTCTGTCACACAGGAATCAGTACCTTCCTTGTTATTGCCTTCGGTAGCGTCCCAAACTGCGGTGCTTCAGCAGGACGGTCCACGGGGTTGTTGATGTCTGAGGGTACAGACTCAGTCCTACGAATCTTTGTGACTGAGAGACACACAATTATTAGAAAAACGTCTGTCATGATTGATGTCATTATATCTGAGCAACAGATAAGAGAAACTTACTGGGCAGGAAAGAGATTCTGCAGGATGGAGCTTCTTTAGTGCATTTGTTGTGACACTTTAACCTACAAGAGGAAAAGATGAGACATGAGTGTGTGATATTCCCAGATTACTGTCAGGACACAAAGACGATAGCAGTTTATGAGTGTGGTTTTCTTGGGTGAATTACTCAAAACCCACAAATCAGTTAAGAACATTTCCAGGTTATATATATATATTATTTTTTTTTTTTTTTTGTTCTTGAAAAGCTTATAAAATAAAGATATATTTAATGTTAATGTTGCACTACCATAATGGAAATTCAGTCATTTCTTTTTAAATTGATATTAAAATAATTTCACAACACACAAAAAAATTTGAATCATCCTTAAAATGTTTAATTTTTAATGCAAAATAAAGTTTATTTTTTTCCTTTTGAAATGTGAAATATGACTTGGACACTGAACAATAAAGAAGAATATTTAATGTTTTAGATCTTTTGAAGAATGTTGGTAATTAAACAGTTTCAGTTCCCATTAATTTTCACAAATCAATAATGGGGCCTGAAATTGTTAACAGTTATTAACAGTTATTCAAAATATCTTATATTATTTTCAACAGGGGAAAGTAAGTCACATGGGTTTGGAACAACATGAGGGTGACAAAATTATGACTTTTATTTTTTTTTTTGGGTGAACTATGCCTTTAAGTACTTATTTTTACTCACCTGCAGTGTTTGCATTTCACCCCAAAGATCATGTTTTTCTGGCACACTTGACATGTCTGGGAGAGCCAAGACTTTGTAGAAAACCTACAAACGCACACAAAAAAAACATCTTTATGTCTCTGGAACAGAATTCAACAATCATTTCCACCTTTTTTGCTCAGTAAAGGAAACCCTAGGAGGCGGAGTTACCTGTGAGTGACAGCCAGACCGATGTCTCTCCGCAGAGCCTGAGGTGAGCTGCGGTGGACGGTAACATTATCTAGAGAGAGACAGAACAGACAGAGACAGTTTAAATGAGAGACTTCGATTGAGTAAGTATCTCTAAACAACACGCTTATAGACATAACAGAACCGCCAGATATACTGGACCTCCAAAACACAACAAACACTCGTCTAGACTCAGTAGCAAACTCTCAGTAAACAGCTGTGCTTTTACAAAGTGCTGCTGGTGAATCATTTACTCCGCTCCCTGAAAACCGTCAGTGATAGCAGGAGTAGTTGAGTGTGTAGAGCGCAGGTGAGAGCTTCCTCTTCACTCTGAGAGGTTGAACTGTGACCTCAGTCTGATCAGCATTCAGCAGGCACTTCACTGCAGTCTGGTCTATTTGAACTAAAGATCTGCTCAGTCAAGAATCGCGCATGTTTTTGAAACGGTTTTATTGTGCTGTTGAACTCACTCCTCAGGCCGATGTGCTCCTCCTGTAGTGTGGGAGTGCCTGGCAAAGTGTACGGGGCCGTGGCGGGTGCTGCCCCAGGGGTCCGTGCGGAGAGAGTGGGTGAGCGCGATGGAGAGTCCTCACAACCGTTCCCATTAATCTGGACATTCAGAAACAGCTTGTTTTTCTTCACACACCTAAGAACAATGCAAGATAGTCAGGGTAACCTCATAGGGATCACAAAGAGTGGTGACCAACCAATATACTCATCAGGCCAATTACTCGGCTAATATAATCTGGCTAATATCTGGCTAATATGGACATGCACGTTTCCTGTTTTAAAAAATATTTTTGTCAATTTGGAGGAAATAATGTGTAAATTAAACATTTATTGAATTATCAAACTTATTTACATTAAAATAAAAAAAATTTAAAAACATTAAACTTATTTACATTATTTACTAATAGACTGAGAATACTATATTTTATTCTCTCTCTTTACATTAGTGAACAATATAATATAAAAAAATAAATATAAAATAATATAATATAACATGATATAATATAACATAACATGATATATAGAAATAGTTTATAAATAGATATTCAATGAATGCTGAGCACTTGTTTAATGATTTCCATCACTATGTAGACCAACTCAACCATTTAGTACAATTAATAATTAATGATATTCAAATTAATTAATTAATACAAAAGTTAATAAAGGAATTCATATGTATATAATATAATATAATATAATAATGATATATAGTGTACAAATAGTTGTTTCCATGTATGCTGAACACTTGCTGGCTGATTTACATCACTATGTAGTCCAAGTCAATCATTTAGTACAATTTATATTATTACTATATTACAAAGGAATTCATATGTAGGCATCATTTATTTATTACTATTTATTATTATTATTACTTTTAAGGCCTAAGCTGTCAGATAAAAAGGTTTAAGGCACATTTTAGTCAAGTGTGTCTGAAACTTTTGACTAATATATTGGACTCTAAATGTCAGAATCAGCGGTTGAAAAGCCCATCTTGGGCAAACAAAAATGTAATGAAACAGCCGGCAAAAATAGTGTCGTTATTCTGTGGTCACATTGTTGGCATTAGTGGTCTTGACATCATCACAGATTGCTATTAGTCACTGCATAGGAACAGGCATGACTTGTGAAAAACACAGACAATGACTCTATTGATAATTCAAATGATTTAACCCTATAAAGCCTGACATTTTAGAAATGGAAATCTATTGGACCTTTAGAAAAAATCATAGGCCTTAGAAATGTGCATATCAAATATAATACACATACAGAAGGCTTTATAGGGTTAAGTACTTTTACAAAGTACTTCATGATGCCCCTACTTGTAGTAGGATTGTGCTTCACTTCCTCATGACCTACTTGTTTGTGGGTGTATCTTCGATGCGGTGGCCGAGCTGACTCTCGTGGCTCTTGCTGCGGGTCATCGTGATATTGGGGAGGAGGTGCAGAACTTTGCGGGACGGTGGAGGAGGTGTGCAGGGAGGCTTGAGGCGGTGTCTCCTCCGGGAGGGCGGGGTTATGGGTGGAGTCGAGGTGTGTCCGTGGAGTCTGACGGGACGGGAGGTGTAATACGGGCTGGGGTCGGTCAGACTCTCTGCGTAGCCGTGGTAAATGTGTGCTTCGCCGGATGACAGGATGTAGCGGGGGTACGGGCAGGTGGTGAGGGGTGTGGAGGGTGTGCTCATGGGCCGAGCCAGAGGGGAAGGGCTGTGGGGGCGCAGGGAACCTCCTAGTAACGGAATCTGGTCCACGAGCTGACTCTCGTGGCTCTTGCTGCGGGTCATCGTGATATTGGGGAGGAGGTGCAGAACTTTGCGGGACGGTGGAGGAGGTGTGCAGGGAGGCTTGAGGCGGTGTCTCCTCCGGGAGGGCGGGGTTATGGGTGGAGTCGAGGTGTGTCCGTGGAGTCTGACGGGACGGGAGGTGTAATACGGGCTGGGGTCGGTCAGACTCTCTGCATAACCATGGTAAATGTGAGCCTCGCCGGGCGACAGGATGTAGCGGGGGTACGGGCAGGTGGTGAGGGGAGTAGAGGGGGTGGAGGGAGCGGTCATGGGCCGGGCCAGAGGGGAAGGGCTGTGGGGGCGCAGGGAACCACCTAGTAATGGAATCTGGTCCACTGGAGTCAAGCCGCCACTGTCCCGCCTCATGGGCTCGGAGAACCAACAACCGCTGTCCTCTTTAAACTCCCCTGAAAGTCATAAAATCACAGTCAATTCAGAAGAAATCTAGTACTGAGATAACAAGTGAGTGAATCTCACGGAAAGAGCACCCACCTGACTCAGAGGCACTCTTTAAACAGCTGAGGGCAGCACATAGCCTGGTGCAGTCCTCTGAACTGGAGCCCAGCCGTCGCATGGTTTCCTTCACCTGACTGCCGGGCATCTGCAGCAGAGCATCCAATGACAGCTTCACGTTCACTGCCTGATGAGAGCCAGAGAGAGAATGACAATGAAACACTCTTAAAGACATCAGCAAGATGCCGACATGTCCTAGTTAGAGGGTTATTTCTGTGATTTAGGGTCAGATACAACAGGACACACTCACCCCAATCAGTGCATTCTCTTATGAATAAAGCTCTTCAAATTCCCAGGACACATGACCTCTTAGACTAATTAATCTGATTCCCTAATTACAAACCGGTGTGATTGATTTGAAGTGAGTGGCTTGTGACATTGAACTGATATTAATATCATATTATTCCAGAATTACTCTCACAGTCATACTGTAAATACGTTGTAAATCTCCCAAACTGATTTGTTTTTTGGGCTTTATAACATGTTTAATGCCATTCATGATGGAGAGAGCACATGATATGATGTGGAGGAGAGTGAGAAAAGCAATTATATAATGAAACAAAAGCCAGAATGCATTACAGCTAAATGTCTTAATCATGCTAACGGCTCATGTATGCTAACTGCTAGGCCACAATTCTGATATTGATGCTGTATTGGGCACTGGCAGACATTCCAGGAACCTTCTTGTTTCTAATTTCATTTAGTATGATGTGAAAACAGGAAAATTCTCCAGCATCTGAACTGTTGACATGTATGTGACATACCTGTACAGTATCATACCACACATATGCAACTAATCTAGCTGAGCGGAATAAAATGAGGAAAGTCCACGGCTGTCCGTGAGAATGGATGCTATGTAATGTAGGAGTAGAACAGTGTCAGAGACAGAGAGAGAGAGAGAGAGAGAGAGAGAGAGAGAGAGAGGCTGACTCAGCATGTTGGGTAATTAGAGTTGGTGTATCTCGGGTCTGCTGGGAATGTGGCTATGGCCAAACTGCCAAAACACAGCAGATTTTCTAATTCCTCAGCTTTACTCAAGGATATTGAACTACAAAGCATAAAACACACACAAAAACATATCCTCGCTCACACACTCAAATGAACACTCAATACTATGTTTTTGTAAGCGAATTTCTAAGAGGATTTGAGTCCTGCCTCACACATTCCTACAGGATGATCTGACATTGTTTATTTGGACACCTGGTTATGATCTTTTGTGGTAATATTTAATATATAAGATAGTGGCAGCACTGTCTTGGTTTTATGTACATAAACTTTACATAAAAACAAGGCCATAACCTTCCAAACAATCCTAACATTTGGGCAAATAAAAATCTGTAGATTACATACAAATAAATATTATTATATTTTAAAATATAATATTATACATAAATATTCTTTACGAAAAATCTAGCATTTATTTTATTAATATAAGTCAAATTTGATTAATTTATTAATTGAATGTATTAATTCAATTTAATGAAATGTATTAATTAAAATTATTAATTTATTATTATATTTTTATTTATATTAGTATATTTTTATATAATTATTATTATTATTATATATATATTTATTTATTTAAAAAAATTTATATCAAAATGTATAATTAATGTTTTTTAAACAAAACGTTATTTTGGTGTGAAATATGATACGGACAAATATGACCATTGATTGGCTTGTGAGAATCAAGTTGTTACATTCATAATTTGATTTTCTAGTAATCAACAACACACACGTTCGATCCCAATATATAAACACATAATATACATTATCAAAGTAATGAATATTTACATGACAATCACAAAAAACACCAGATACGAATTTAGTTGAAAACATATCAAATATATTACTTTTTATCATTATTTATTACTTTTTTACTTAAAATGTTTTCAATTTATTATTTGATTTTGGTGTGAAATATTATACAGACAAATATGACTACTGATTGGCTTTCTGAGAGTCACCTTGCTACATTGATAAATTGCATTTTTGTGTGCTAAAAACAGATGACATTATCAAAGTATTGAATATTTACAGGCATTAAAACCACCTAGTATGAATTTAGCGGGAAAGATACATAATTATTTCCTCCTATCCAAAAAACACACAAACATTACCTCTATGAGCTCAGGTCTGACGTTGATGGTGCGTAACCAGTCCTCCAGCCGTGGGTAGCTGTTCAGGGCTGGCGGCCTTTCTGTGTCTGGCACCTTCTGCTTACACTGCAGCTGTTTACAGATGTACTTCATGAGCTTGACCTGCAGGGGGCAGCAGAGCACAAAGCAAATGAGGGAGGGGCTGTCGGGGGGGCGGGGTCTGTAAGAGGCCTTTTTTGCCGCTGTGGGGAAAGGACAATTTCACATACAGCTCAGATTTCTGAAGACAGAAAACTGTTACATGAACATGACGGACGTCACAAAGGACACCAAGATATGCACATAGACTCAGTTCAACTTAGATTTAATTGCAGGCCCCAATGACGTGGGTGTGAAATCTCAAAGAATTGTAGAGGTCAATACTCGATAAGATTAGGAACAAATTAGGAAATGGCTTAGTCCATCTGGCAAAAAAGTTCTTCTATACCATGTTATTGAAAGACCATTTTATTGTTGCTTTGTAACCGGTTTTCCTCATGTATTATTGTTCATTCATGAACTTTAGTGTTTGTTTCTAGTGTATCTCCATAGACACTTATACAGTATATAAGCTTACATACATACTTGTGTATTTTCATTTTATGGATATATGTATGCAGTCACACGAGCACATACATATGTATGTATGCATACATTTTGTTATGATACACTGTTTGTATTAGTTTGATGTAGTCATATACATTTTATGTACATATTTTAATCTGGCTTTTTCTATAATTTTGTGAAAATTAAGAGTTTTTTCGCCTTTTCCTGCACTGTATTGCAACTGTATTTTCTTGGATATGTGTGTGTGTGTTTTATTGTATATATTTTATATTGTGCCAAAAAATAATGTGAATACATACATGCATATACAATAGTGCAGGGCGGTATGACCAAAAATTTATATCACGGTATTTTTCAAAATTATACCGGTAAGCGCATTAAATATCGCATGCGATTTATCGTGCAGCCCTAATATATATATATATAAAACACATTATTTGTATAGTGCAAAAAATAAAATAAAAAACAATGCATTTTCTTTCAGGATGGCAGTGTCATTCTGGAATATAATTTAATCAAAGTCACAAATCCGTCAAAATCAGCACCGATCCAAAGCTTTGCATTATGCAGTGTCTCTCATCAGCCAGATTTCAGCATCAGTCGCCATTAAATCACAGCACCTGCAGGTCTGATAAATAACACGGCATCAGAGCACACGCAGTTTGAAATCTGACTGGATTTTCTCTCCTTCTCTCTTTTTTGTGCTCCCCTTCAGCAAACAGGGCTGTCAGCTATAAATAACTGTTATTATATGGAAGGGAGCTGCAGCCCTCCTCATGGGGGTGACTGCACTGCTGACATGGCAACCGAGTGTCATCGGAACACTGCGCTGACGGTGGGAGCATTCTGACATCACAGCTCCACGAGACGCAGAGTTCACACGGAGGCTAAGACGGCAGTCCTTCTAGTCGAGCATGGCCGTCGCCGTCTGCTTCCAGCTGCACAGGGCTGCAGGATTTTTCCCCATTCTGGCCTGTTCTGGATAATAAACACACTCCCAAATCTTTCACAAACAAAGCTTGCTGGCTTACGCAGGAGGAATTTTCCAGCTCGGTGCAGAATGCTGACCCACCTCAAATTCACCGATACACTCAAAAAACCACACCTATTCCCTCGTTCTCCCTATAACCAGCTTCCTGGATGGGCCGCACGGACACCTCAGCAGAACAGAAACGCTGATTACGCAGTGTGACAGAAAGAAGAGAAGGGGGGAAAATAGTGGGATAGAGAGAGAGAGAACGAGGGGGTAGGGTGAGAGGAGGGCTCACCTGCTGTGACAGTTCAGGTCAGCAGCTCACTGACGCACAGAGGCCCATTACCATGAGGCCGACGGCCATAAAACGAGTCATCCTTTCACACTTCCTCCTCCGCAGCCCCCGCATCCCACTGCTCCCGCCTGCAATCACTGCTTTAATGAGAACAGCACGCTTATACATGCGTTAAACAGCAGCGGCCAGACACATTTCATCCCTCTATCATCATTACCAGGCCCACCAACATATACACACAGAATATATAAACTCATCCCTGCATAATCAAACTGATGTGTATATACTTACATGCATGTTCAAACTGACCTGTGTATTTTCAAACTGATGCCACAATCATATTCCAATTGATTTTTATACATTTAATCTGACATACATTTTATATGCGAAATGATCCACAAATGCCAAAAGTCATTTTTTTATACATACTGAATACTGATCCCTGCGTACTACTTAAACTCAAACTTAATTCTCGCACTCACTAATCACAATAAACTCAAACTTAGTCAAACTGATCTTTATTTAAAATCATGCCCACATACTTAAAATGATCCCTGCATGCTCAAACTGATCACTCAATACTCAATGTGGCATCCGTAATTGTAATTGCGATTAGAAATTTTATTAATTGTGCAGCCCTACTTAAAATGATGCCTACATACTTAAACTGATCCCTTGCATACTCAGACTGATCACTATATACCCAAACTGTTCCTTATATACTTAAAATAATGCCTACACACTTAAACTGATCTCTGCATACTCAGACTGATCTGTATATACTTAAAATCATGCCCACATACTTGAACTGATCCCTGTATACTCAGACTGATCACTAAATACTCAAACTAATCATTATATACTTAAAATCATGCCCACATACTTGAACTGATCCCTGTATACTCAGACTGATCACTAAATACTCAAACTAATCATTATATACTTAAAATCATGCCCACATACTTGAACTGATCCCTGTATACTCAGACTGATCACTAAATACTCAAACTAATCATTATATACTTAAAATCATGCCCACATACTTGAACTGATCCCTGTATACTCAGACTGATCACTAAATACTCAAACTAATCATTATATACTTAAAATCATGCCCACATACTTGAACTGATCCCTGTATACTCAGACTGATCACTAAATACTCAAACTAATCATTATATACTTAAAATCATGCCCACATACTTGAACTGATCCCTGTATACTCAGACTGATCACTCAATACAAAAAACAATCATTATATAATTTAAATGATGCCCACACACTTAAATTGATCCCTGCATACTTAGACTAAATACTCAAACCAATTATTATACTTAAAATTAGGGCTGCACGATTAGACAAAAATCATAATTGTCCATTATTCCCTTGAAATTGTAATTGCGATTATTAATTACGATTATCACAATTTACATTGAATGATGTTTATACCATAGTTTGAAGCAACTGCATGCAGAGCCGATTCTCCCTATACGCAAAATACGCAAGCTGCGTAGGGCCCCCGAAACACCAGGGGGCCCCCTTGCTCTCAAAGATGAATTAATTTTAGTTTCATTTTTGAATTTGGCCAGCGGTTATGAAAACATGAATGATCATTGATTTTAATGTGGTGAGCTGACACCCTTTCTACATAAAAATCAGTCAAATCATGTAATGTGAACGTCGTACAGTCTTGCTCGACACTAAAAATCTAGTTGAAAAAGCGTACTGAGCCGCGGAAGAGACACTGTTTGTCAAGCGCTTTCCGCGAGCGCGGTTCGAGACGGAGTGAAACACGGACAAATGCGTTTCATTCATTCGTTTATAACCACTCATAACCCCAAAAAAACACAAGCACTAAGAAAAACATAAGTGGACTTTGAACGATTAATTGCCGCTTTGAACGATTATGTAATTGTGGCATCCGTAATTGTAATTGCGATTAGAAATTTGATTAATTGTGCAGCCCTACTTAAAATGATGACTATATACTTAAACTGATCCCTTGCATACTCAGACTGATCACTATATACCCAAACTGTTCCTTATATACTTAAAATGATGCCTACATACTTAAACTGATCTCTGCATACTCAGACTGACCTGTATATACTTAAAATCATGCCCACATACTTGAACTGATCCCTGTATACTCAGACTGATCACTAAATACTCAAACTAATCATTATATACTTAAAATTATGCCTAAATACTTAAACTGATCTCTGCATACTCAGACTGATCACTAAATACTCAAACTAATCATTATATACTTAAAATTATGCCTAAATACTTAAACTGATCTCTGCATACTCAGACTGATCACTAAATACTCAAACTAATCATTATATACTTAAAATTATGCCTAAATACTTAAACTGATCTCTGCATACTCAGACTGATCACTAAATACTCAAACTAATCATTATATACTTAAAATTATGCCTAAATACTTAAACTGATCTCTGCATACTCAGACTGATCACTAAATACTCAAACTAATCATTATATACTTAAAATGATGCCTAAATACTTAAACTGATCTCTGCATACTCAGACTGATCACTAAATACTCAAACTAATCATTATATACTTAATATGATGCCCATATACTAATCCCTTGCATACACAGTCTAATCACTATATACTCAAACTGATCCATATATACTTAAAATGTTCCCCACACAATCAAACTGATCCCAAAAACTCACACATTTAACCAATTCCAAAATAATTAATATCCAAACTGATTCTTACATACTCAAATTCACCCTGTAATTTTACTCAAATGTAAATCCACACAACTCATAATGATCCATACATATTCAAACAGATCCCTACTTTTATAAGTCCCTCATATTTTCAAAATGATACATACAATTTTCAAATCGTTACCCGTTATTCCAAATGATCTCAACATTCTCAAACTGATCCTTACATACTCAAACTACACCTAATTTGTACTCTGTTTAAAGGCCTTTGGGTTAATGCAATGATCAGATCTTTGCACTGGGGAATTTCTGGCTGAAAGTTCTCAGTCTTTATCTCCATTACGTACCCGCACACACATCCCTGAGAGAAACCAACACAGCAACAGGTGAATCAGAGCTTCAATGACAACCTCTCAAGAGCCATCAGCTTACAAACGCTCTCTCTTTTCTACACACACTCGCACACACATATTTCAGTGAAAAAGAAAAAGACCTTGAGTACACTGTCGCAGCAGAAGCCAACAAAGGATCCACGCACTGCAGGCGAGCATCTCGTAGCAGACGGCAGAACAAACACCAGCCAGGGTCAGGGGTCACACCCGTAGGAGGACAGGGAACCAAAAGCACCTTGTGGGAGTTCAGAGGCGATAAACAAGCAATTAAAGCTCCGTTGCTAACAGCTGAATGCTAATTACACAGAGGACAGTGAGCACTCCACTCAATAAAGCTCGACTGCCATTCAAAAGCTTTTATCCATTGCAGTCAATATGAAAATTTGTGTCAAGTGCTTGAGGTTTAACAGCGCTCAGATTTCAGCATTAATAAAAACGCCTCACAACTGTTTAACAGCACAAGGTCTCATCCGATGCTCACATACCACACACAGAACGAACCTGAACCATTTCAATAAGCTAAAGAGCTCTATTTTATAGCCATTATCAAGGTGCTGTACAGTTTCTGAATCTAGCTATTGGGCCTACTGGTACTTGCAACTAGTACTAAGCCACTTCTCTTTTCTTCCTACAGTAACATAAGCAACTGGCATTTTAGTGCAGATTCTTGTACGCTAATATTAGGGAAACATTATGCTTTTATTCTGCAAGGATGCATTCCATTCTAAAGTCACAGTAAAGACATTTATAATATTACTATTTCAATAATATTACATTTATAATACTAATATTTCTATTTCAAATAAATGCTGCTCTTTTGAACTTTCTATTCATCAAATATCACATATATAATATAATCATTAAAATGGAATAGTTATTTTAAATTGTAATATTTCACAATACTGTTTTACACAACTCTTTTACTACATTTTTTATCAAATAAATGCAGAGCATAAGGGACTCATTTAAACTTTCTTTATTATTCTTAGCCTCTATTTTCCTTAGATTGTTTAACTGAAATCATAGTTATACTAATCTAACCATGGCGATGAAGAGCCATCAATTGTTTTACCTTCTAGAATATCTAGGTCAAACCAGCTTCTGGTGGTTTTGACGTGGTCTCTAGTTGGCCACCTTGGTCAAGCTGGTTAGAACTGGTAAATAACCCTGGAACAGCAACAACACAACTACCACATCCTATAAAACCGCTTGACCACCTTAAGCTGCTATGACTCTGTTTGCCCAGCAGTTACCTGTGGTAAATAAACTATGTCTAGTATCTTTAAAATGTTAAAAAGGTAATCAGGGTACACAATAAGAGAAGTCCATGACTATTTTCTGAACATGTGCTCATAAGAACGTCACGATTCTGGAACTAATCGTGGTGTCCACCATAACGGCCACAGCACTGGCATGCTTCCTGGTTTTCTAGTCTCACAGCTCTAAGGAAAGCAGCGAAACACCCACTTTCATGTTCTTTTGTTGGTTCGTCTCTGTGAATACTGATTTTGGGGCTTGGCCAAAAGCTAGACGGAGATGAACAGGATGATTCTTCTATTTTTCTCAGACCAAACAACAAAGCCCACCATCTCAACTCCTCTCATCTTAACACAGGAGATTCTAACAAAGCGAAACACTTCATTTATGTGGGTTGTGTTATTTCTGAAAGCAGATTTCAAGTTGAGTATTGCAATAAAGTTGCAACTGCCATTGAGATAAATAGGAATGCTAACAGTTACTGTAGCTTTCTCCAGGTATTATAGAACTCATTGGATATGTCTTTGTCTAAAATCTCTCTGTATTTTAGTCTCATCAGTTTAATTTCTCATATTCATAACACATGCATGCATGACCCAGACATACACACTAATCACTGATAACAATACACTGGTGAAAGTGTGACGTCAGGTTTCCTAGCAACTACACTCCTGGGTCGTCAGTAACGTTTTTTTTTTTCAGATTGGTATTTTCCCACAGACAGAAAAACATGGTGAAAACTACACAGCATGGAACAGTCATCTAGTCATAATCTACAGATCTGCGTTCACAACATTCTCAGCAATTTTGTTCTGATTTTGTTGTATCATCACAAATAACATGATAATATTTTTACCTTATTGAAGCTAAAAATGTTCCTACAGTGACAAAACATTTTTGGACATGTATTGCTCAGAAGTTGCTTGTCGTAGACGAGACGTGAAGTTCTCCTAAAAATTTAAGTTCTGTCATCATTTACTCACTCTCATGTCATTTCCAGCCTCTATGATTTTCTTCAAAGGAACACAAAACAAGATAAGAAGTTTTTGTCCAAACAGTGTTGTTCTGGACCCCATTGATTTTAATTGTATGGACAAAAACTGTTCTATAAAATATCTTGTTTTGTGATGTTTTTCAAAACATCTTCTTCTATAGCCTATTTATATTTAACTATCAACTTTGTCTTGGATAATCAAATATATTCTCAGAAATACTGCAATTTCTTTGTAGAAATATTGAGAAAAAAATCCCCACAAATGGGAAAATATTATTTCTAATTTATATTAATAACATTACATTTTAATTTATATACATTTTTAAAAATAAATATGTATTGTTGAGAATCTTTTGATACTCTAGAGGAGATTACAGATATAGGTTAGATTATAGAGGTATTTCTCTCAGAACAGGTTGTTCAGAAGAATGGAACACAATTACTATCAACCTAGCAGGGTCGCTAACTGAAACTAAAACTAAACATTTTAACTGAAATAAAAAACAATGTTGCCTTGGCAACTAACTTTTAAATTGAAGCACAAAAATTGCTAAGAACAAAATCTGAGAAGTAGGAGACTTGAGCAAATGTGTCCATTTACCTTCTCAGTGCTGTCTAGAAGCAACAATTGAGGTATTAAATAGATATTATTTGTGATTAATTTCCAATATAGTAACGATCTGTTTTTTTTAAATACCTTGGTACAATTGGAATATATTATTAAATAATATAAATGAATAACAGTAATAATTTATACACTGGTATATCGAAGTACCATGGTAATAGCATCTATACCATGATTGTTTTTATTATAGGGTAGTTGCTAAAAAGATGAGGTTTTTAATCTTACTGAGGAATATCTGGGGCAACCTGTTCTCAGACAGCAACACAACATTAGGAACAAACTAAAATGGAGCCAAACACACGTGCATCGAGACAAAAGCACCTCCAAATCACTGCATAATGTCATTACACATTTAAAATAAACCACAATCTATAACTGAATGATCTGAATGTTATGGTAATCAACACTGGTGGTATTTGTGTGTGGGGGGCGTCACACCTGCCCGACTGCAGATGAGGGTAAACACAGGGACAAGGCTGCCATGACAACGGCTCAGTGAGATCAGCAGGTGTGATTGACAGCCAAAGGGCAGGAACACGCCCAGCTGCTCAAAGACCCCAGACAGATCTGCAGAAAAGCGTCCCAACAATATGGCCACAGGTACAAGCTGTGAGGTAACTGCCTCATCCACCTCATCCACATGTCTCTATGCAATTTCACCTGTCACCCTGGTGTAATGTGCTTAACGCCAATCCCTATTTACGAGTTGCCCACAGACCTCAACTTCCTGCAGGATACACAGGAGGTTAATGCCGACCTCAGACAATCCCCAACACTAGACACACGAGAGATTTACAAAAGCCTGCAGCTAATCCCAGCACTGCTTCACAGACCTTTACACAAGGTGTCATGTCACATGTGGGTCGTGTGTCTGTGTATATGCTGACACTGCCGGCACGGTAATCTCATAAGATACAGGAGTATTATTGAGCATGTACTAGTGATTCATTATAGAAGAAATAAACATAAACGGACATTATCACCCATTCCCAGCAGCTCAAAGAGAACAAGTTTGAGTACTTGACTTGGTTATTAATGACACAGTTTCAGTTTTTTTTTTTACAAATAAACAGAAAATGGAGATTTATTGGATGTTGGAAAAAATACTTAGTATATGTACACTGGATTTAAGTAGATATACATAGATTAAGCAATGTTCTAAACTTTCAATTAATATGAATAACAATTGTGAGCACATTAAATTATGACACTATATCTTATATAATAATGTCTAATAATATACCTAAAAATAATACAAATGTATTAAAATATTTTATCTAACGTATAAAATATATTATGTAAATATTATATATATTTTTTTTATTTGACTGTTCTTGGCCATTTCTATCAAAGTCTAACAAACTACATAACACCCTGCAGCACCCATTCAACATTAAAGATTGTATCAAACACTTGTTGGCATACACTTTAAGCTGAACCGCGTGTGCACTAAAACAAAAACCCTTGTGGGAATAATGTAACCGAGGACTAGAGTTCATGGCTCTGGACTGATCTGTCTTGACCTGTCCAACAGACACTGATGCAGGAGGTCAGATCTTCACCTCTGACCCTCCAAACCTAGAGGAAATGAGGATGGCAGTTTGAAAATGTTCCTTAGTAAGCATATGGTTTATAAATACCAAAAATAGTGAAGACCTGACAATCTTGCCATCAAAGAGCATTATTTGACTGAACAATCCGCATCATATTACATGCTTGCTGCCATGATGACAGCTCCTCATCAGGCCCTAGTGACGCAGCTCAGATGCGCTGGAGAATATCTGGGGAAGAGCTCAGCGCTGAGACAGCCACGAGTAGTGATGGAACATCTCTTACCTGCTCTGCTTGGCTGAATCTGTCGCCACCCCCCCCCATTCCCAGTCTATTGGGAGCCCTCAAACAGACGCAAGCTGATTGGCTGGCACTCTCCCTCTCCCCTCCCCACCCTCATGCTCTTCACGTCATTATTTTCTTATTTAACAACCAACCCTGAAAACGTGTAGGGAGGAAGACATCTAAATATAGCCATAGCCACAGCCACGACAGCATAAGACACGAATGCACTGCAAAACTCTCTCAAACATCACTGCGGGGGGGAGACCAGACTGATGAGGGCTTCAACAGCTGACCGCTTGCAGAACAGGCACCCTCTGGAGTCAAGCTAGCTTCTTCTTTTTTACCATCAACAAACCCGTTTATCCATAGAGAGATTGAAGATCTCTGCATAGAAGTAGGTCACAGCGTTCCTGAGACTGCATCTCATGCTGTCGGAATCAAACATCACAGTTCATCAAAATCTGCACAATGAAAAGATGTGAGGAGACACACCAATCTCACTCTGGAGGACAAATGCAATCCCACAGCAGCTGGGGAAACAACTGGTGCAGGACTAGCATTCCCAAGTCTTGAGGAAAGGCATAGGGTGCAAGCTGATTTGGTTTGATTTGATCAGTAAAGATGATTTCAATTGATATAGCAAAATTGACATGTTTCTAGATCCATGTCCAGAACACAATTACTATCAACCTAGCAGGTTATTACGGTTAACTAAAATTAAAACTGAAATGAATACTATTATAAACATTTTGGTCAATTAAGAAAAGGCAGAAATAAAATAAGATATAAAAATTAAATTAAAAACTTTAAAATTAAAATACAAAAAAAAGCACTAAAATTACTCACTGGAAATAAATTAAAACTAAATTAAAACTAAAACTGAAATAAAAATAAATTAAACCTAAATAATAGTAATAATAATAATAAAATGTAACAAAGGCACATAACAAAATAAAAAAAATAAAAAATTACCTTAAAATTAAATCTGAAAATATAAAAATAAAATTGCTCACTTAAAACACAAATAATCTTTAGCCAGTCTCAAAATTAATATCCAATTTGTACATTATAATGCTGTGATGGCTCAATTCACTTGTGGCATTTAAGATTTATTTATTTTATCTTTTAGAGTTTAATTTTTCATTTATTTAGACAAAACAATATAAAAGGTTAATCAGCCATTTATCGGTTATCAGGCATAATGTGAAAAAATGTTCAATGTATCTGTGAATCCATACTCACAATCCAATCAGTTCCCAACAGCGTTATTTCAGTATTATTAATATTCTCTTATAGTATTTATTAATATTCTGAATTAGCTTTTATTTTTCCATTTTATTTAATTTATTTTAATGTATCACTTTTTAACTTTATTTTTATTTTGGTTTAGTTTAAGCTGTAGTATTAAAATTACAAAATCTTTTTTCATTAAGTTACCAAGGCAACATTTTACATTTCTTTAAGGTTATTTAAAACAATTTTGTAATAGTTTTAGTTCACAATAACAACACTGGTTCCCCATGGATAATATCAAATCCTATCCCACATGTTCTCCATATCCTGTTTAATGTGGATATATGTCTCCTAGAAATAAAAAGTGGTTGCAAACACTGTTGCATGCTGACTCTAACCCTAAAATCTGACTGGATGATAGCAACGTTGTTCCAGTATCAACAACGTTTATCCAGAAACACGTCCTACTTTGCGTAAACCAGCGATCCAAAAATCGATGCAAAACACAGATTGGAAAAAAATGCAGATCAGCAAGACGGCAGATAGAGTGAGAACATTCGGTCAAACAGAACCACGCAGTACTTCAGCAGGAGAGACGAGAATAATTATCTCCTGGCCAGAGTGGCGAGCTGTTAAAAAAAAGACATGAAGTGATGCCATAAAGAGCTTTCAGTGAGAATCGAATGCGATTTCAAGCGTCTCTTGATTGCGCTGAAGTGTACGGGAAGTGGTGAGAGTTTGAATGTGACCACTTCAGATCTGTTGTTCTGTACAGGAATTAACAAGCATCCAGGGCCTGTTATACAGCTGAAGTTTGGGCCGAAGTTTGGTAATGCTGGCTGCTGAGGGCACAAAGAACTAGGATCTTCTCAAAGCCTTTGAGAAACCAGGGCTGCTTACTTGAAAGATGTGATTGACCACCTTTAATTTATTGCAACTAATCGAGATACAATGCATGAAATGCTCTAAGAGAAGGAGACGCAGTCAGAAAGTGCTACAATAAAGAGGAAGCAGGCTGTGCAAGCGCTCCCCGGCAGTGACTCCACCATTTCCTGCAGACTTTAAGGCCCAGTAGTGCCTGATCTGGGCCCTGTCCCAAATCGCACCCTAAACCCTCGCGGCCTTCCTCTGCTAGAGCAGGATTTGCTGTTCTTTCATTAAATTGCTCTAGAATTTTATTACCTTTCACAAAAAAAAAACTGCCTACTTAAAAATACGATACATATCTGTACCATATCGGTTATCGACTGATATTAGATTTTTAGGATGTACAGAATACCATATCATTTATCAACCAATATTAGATTTTTTTTGTTTATCAGTATCATATTGATTATTTAATTGTGCATTTCTCCTCATTTAAATGACCTTCACAGCCATCTAATGCTCATCTTTAAAAACACAAAGGATTTAAAAACACTATTAAATGCAATCTTATGCAAGTCTCAAAAATAATACCTATTTTTCATACACTTGAAAACTGGTGTAGAAACAATTTCCACTCAGAAATTGCAAGTAAATTTCAGCAAGTAACAATGAATAAACAAGACATTTTTAAGTAGAATGACTGAAATGGTATTTTCCTTGTTAAACACACTCCAATAATATTTGAAAAATCATATTTTACAGTGTACATTATAATGTTGTGATGACTCAACTCACAACTCAAAAACATTTATTTAGACAAAATCATTTTTAATTTTATATGCTCGCAAAAACCATGTGGCCAATCATAACAAGAAAAAAATATTCATTTCATAGTGTCATGTAAATATAACTAATCTTCGTGGGCCTTTAACTCCATATCAGGACTAATTTCCTTTTAGATCAGGCAATCCGCAACACTCCACAAAAGGAGGATCTCCACAAACATCTCAAATCTCCAAAACAATCATTCTGGTGCATGAGGTCACATCTTCACCCAATACTCAAACTACAGGTCCTCCGGGGCTGTTTGCACACCATCCACCCATGGCTGTATTGATTCCTCATTAATTACACCTACCGGTGAAGCAATGGGGCACTTTCCAGGTGGAGCACACATCAATACATCTAACCGCCAATGTTGTGGAAGTCAAGGTGAGATGCTATCGGCAAAATATCACACAGACCGGATGGCGATCCAGTGAAGGCCTTTACTGTCAAAATATCAGGACTGGTTCTGGTCCGGAGATGCTGCAGGGATGCTGTGCTTTACGCAGCATCTCACCGCCAAGAAAATTTCACTTAGTCAACAGAACCAGGTCAAATAAACCCCCCACTGGGTTAGTGTGCTGTAAACTCCATGCATAAGCCAATGCTCAATGTTTTCCCTTACAAAAATGCACTGTGGTGTGGTGTTTTATGTGAGATGTTTTGCGATTGTATTGACATACAGTAATAAACTTGCCAAAATTACCAAAGTGTTTCCAAAATAACATACAGTAAAACTCTAGAAACACTAATATGCCACAACTGACATAAATAAAAAATTCTGAAAGCTTCTTATGCTCATTTATGAAGAAAGTACTGTGGCTGTACCATTCTTACCATGGTACATTGATATTGTGATGCTATATGATTACCATATGCATGCACTGTCATATTTACATCTTAGCCTACTCCAGAAATGACTACGGTATTGCTCTGCTACCCTGTCATGGTAATACCATAGTAATTTTTTTGCTATTTAATAGAGACCCCCGAACGAAATTCTTCAGAAAACCCTGATAATACCATTGCACATTTTTGGGAGAGATGTTCAATCCCTGTGCGTTTCTAAAGATACAGCATCACAGTACTGTCCAAATTGTATTACCACGGTACACTGTGCAAACATGGTAATACTTCAATTGTTAGGGATAATATGGTAAATTGCAATAGGAAGGGGTTCATTCCCAGTCCTGTGCGCCTCTATAATGCACCACAATAAACAGCTGCAGTGCAAAAATAGGAAGAAACGGATAAAGCGCGCGTGCGAGAGCGGATCCGTTATTTCATGACGCTGCACTTCGGCCCCTCTCGTCGCTTTTACCTCTAAAGTGCGGATCTCCTGCTGCGTGAGATCGTTGGACGCCGCGCATTTGGTCCGGAGCCCTTGTAAACTGGAGATGGAGATGTCGATCATGTTCTGGATCAGTTCACACTGGTGTAGCGCGGCCATCGCTGCGCCACCGCCGCTGTCGCTGCCGCTGCCGTCCCTCTGTTCATCACTCTCCTCCACCATCATCAGCCCCACTCTAACACCGTCCATCCCACTGCATCGGGCACGCCGTGGATGGAGAGATTAGTGCAACTACAAATAATAATACAATCCACATGCACTACTACAGACGCATGCCATCAGACTGTCCGAACGGACAATAGATGCGGTCTATACTGGGATCCACAAGGGAGATGTGGTTTGAGGTACTCCCAAATCCAAGTGCGCTGTGGAAGCGCGTCGTGCGAGCTGCGCGTTCTGCTGTGAGTCTCTGCTCACTGTATGTCAGCTGTGGGAAACATCGCACGACGCGATGCGCACTGGGAAATGAAGTCCGTACGCACATGTCTGTAGGCTAATGATGGATAGATGATAGATAGATAGATTAGATAGATAGATAGATAGATAGATAGATAGATAGATAGATAGATAGATAGATATTTAATTAATTATGACTATTCAATTAAAAGTTATTTAATAACTTATGCATTTTCTTTTATTATTATAGCCTATATATTATATTTTTATATTCATTTTTATTTTTACCATGTATTTGTACTTTAATAACTCTGATATTATATATATATATATATATATATATATATATATATATATAAGTACTTGATTTATTTTAATAACACTCATATTATATATATATATATATATATATATATATATATATATATAAGTACTTGATTCATATTTTAAATAATATTCCCTGTTATTAGGAAAAGACACTTTAGCCATTAATTATGTTTTTTTCCATTCCCATATGATTTTTTTTTGACAGATATTAAATTAGTTTTGTAAAGTAAATTAGTCAAATTTATGAATTTGTGTAAACAGGACCAAAATGTGGTTATGACCGTATGCATTATTTTTAATGATGTTTAAGGGAAAACAAACAAACAAAAAATAAATAAATAGCTGGATTATGTCATAATAATATTGTCATTTTGTTTTCACCCTATTTACCTGTTGCATATTTTCCAAAATTACTACATGCATTCAATCATAGAGGAAGAAATCAATGTCATTGTAAACTCACAAAACATTTCTTGAGATATGTATTTACAAGAAACCATTGTAAATCAATCAAATACTAATTATGAATTCCAAAATAACACTAATGTTCCTATTTCCATCAAATGTGCTGAATTGTGATGTCAGATATTTTGGTTTGTTTTTAAAAGGGAAAGGAAATTGTCATGGCCAAATCCCCCATCTGAAGCATCCAGTAAGTCTTCTTTATGATAGGACTTCAAACTGTGTCATATATGGTCTCTGGGAAATTAAAAGGAGGATATTTCTTGGCAAATCTGAGCACAGTTTAAGACATTGTTGAGATCTCTTCTGAAGAGACACGTGCAAGATTACAAGGTTTTTCTGAGGAGCCACATCTGTGAAGCATAAGACTCAAACCAAAACCCACATTTGTTCTAATTTAACTTAAATACAGTTTAGTAAAAACAACTATTAACAGAATATAATTTGTGGTTTTTCTTTCCTTAGGGTGTCCTCTGCTCTAACAGAGGGCCTTTCACATCTTAGGGTCTAGAATGCAACAAATGATGATGGAAATTCACTCCTATGCCTTGCCTTGTGCTTCCATACAAGCACGAGCATGTTTAATCACATTTATTCAAAT
>NW_015544227.1:1110740-1127454 GCF_001515605.1 Sinocyclocheilus anshuiensis | reverse complement strand
CGAAGCACAAGACTCAAACCAAAACCCATATTTGTTCTTATTTAACTTAAATACTGTTTAGGAAAAACAACTGCAATATTAATGGGATTTTATTAGTGGTTTTTCTTTCCTTAGGGTGTCCTCGGCTCAAACAGAGGGCCTTTCACATCTTAGGGTCTAGAATGCAATAAATGAAGGTGGAAATTCACCCCTTAGCTTGCCTGGTGCTTCCGTACAAGCACGAGCATGTTTAATCACATTTATTAAAATGTAAAGGGGTTAGAAGGATTTCTCATCTCACTGTGAGGGTGTGATGTTCCCTCACATCAAACGCTCAATCTGACTACTGAGTCACTCTCCAAACCTCACCTCCTCTTCCATCTGTCCTCCATCTCACTCTCTTTCTCTATCCTTCCATCTGTCCTCCATCTCTCCATCTGCGTGCTGCATAACACTCAACATCCTCCCCAACACATACACACACATCTCAGAGATGGAACATTATTCTAGGCACCCGCTGAGGTCTGGTTTGCATGGATGGATTATAGTCCAAACCGGTAATGTCCAAACAATGAGAAAAACATCTTAATTTGTAAATATGAGAAAGAAAGTCGCAGTTCAGTAAAATAAGGCCTCAAAGTGTAATCATGAGTGTAATATATTAAAAAAGAGACATCAAAATATGTCCAGAAATCTCCTTAATTTGTTTCACACATTGTGACAGTATGTGACTCATTCAAGTGATTTTCATCTATCTATATCAATTTCATATCTGCATGGCTTATTTCCAGGTGTTGGCCCACTGGCCCAATCTGTAATCAATCACTGATTCAAATCGTTCATTACAATGTAACAAGGATACACGTGTATATTCATTTAGCAAGCAATTTTAGTACTTAGAAATGAGAACAAGCACAAGTAATATCATAAAGAAGTCAGAGCAGTGCAAGAGCTGTACAAGAATACAATTTTTAAAGGGGTCATTCAGCCTGTCATTATTTACTCATCCTCAGATCGTTCCAAATCTTTATTACTTTCAGTTCAAATACCAGAATATTTCAACTTGTTCACACAAAGCAGTTATTTAAGTAATATTTATATACTATTATAATATTTATTAATGTTTTGAATTAGCTTTCATTTTTATATTTTTAGTGTTTATTATAATTTTTTTTTAGTTTTAGTTTTTGTTGTTTTTTTTTATTTTTTATTTGTAAATGATGTCAGAATTGTAATTTTTGGATGAGCTATCCCTTTAAGAGTAATCCAGTGTAGTTGCAAAGCTAGAGCAGAAGTTTAAGTAGAAATCAAAATAAAAACTTCAAGGTATCTAAATTTAAAATTTGAAGTGAACCAAACTGTCATCATTAACTCCAGTATTTCCTTTTAGATGTATCTCTCACCGGTCAGAGTGTCAGGTGTGCATCTGTTCCATGCTGATGACCACAGGAACCTCTTGTAGAAACTTGACCTTTCCATGCAGACAGAAGAAACGTCACATGAGGGTTTGTTTCATCCAAAAATCAACCATACCATGACCTCTTTCCAAGCTAGTATGGCAAGATCTTTTTAAAACTCTTTGGTCAAACAACAATTGAAATTAAACCAGGCTCTAAATCAAGTCATTTATGTGAGAAAGTTTCAGAGCACTAAGCCAAAAAAGCCTACAGAAGTACTACAGACAAAGTGCACCTTCCACCTGGCTACTGCTATGTCGTCATGATACTCACTCTCTATTGGTCAGCCTGAGGAATCCCTTCCCAGGATACAGCAGATTAAATTGGATTGTGGGGAATCTGATGACAGAGATCATCCGTGACACAGGCTTTCAGTAAATACCCGACTGACACGTCTTTTCAGTCACATTTCAGACTGCTTGTGTCTGCGGGGCAGGTGGTGCCTTGTGTGCTTTTGTTCTATTTATGTTTTGTGAGATCAGATTTGAGATTATTTTCGAGATTTAGGTAAAAAAGGCCACCAGTCGCAGGATCTGGGAGTGGTGCATTATGGGGCTTTGAGGTAGACAGACACAGCTATAAATAAATCCCAATCTGCAGACACCAGACAATAGTGAAACACTCGGACACGTGAGCACCACAGCCATCTCTCTCTCTCTCTCTCTCTCTCTCTCTCTCTCTCTCTTAGGGGCCCTACAGGTGTTTAGGCTGTTCCTGATAGCAAAATAAAGGTCATCTCTCACAGTAATGACAGATTATGACTGAAAAGAAAAATCAGACGGTGTTTGAGATAAACAAACATTGAACAGCAAGGCACTGGTGTATAGCTCCATCTGCTGGATGGACAGTTACAGCAATTTCCAAATTGCAAGCATGAGCTTGTTTATCATGAAACAATCGAGGTCACCAGTGCCAACATTAATTTAAACTAAAATAGGCAAAATAAATTTCTATCAGCCTCTATTTATCTATTTGCATATATTTTAGAGTGGTTTGTTTCTGCTGATTAGTTTGGTTACTGTAGACAGTTATATGATATGATATGATACTGACACCTAGCGTTGTGGATACAGCATCACTCAAAAGCAAAAGTTAGCATTTTCCGAAGCCATTGTAAAAATCTTCTATAGTCAAACTTTACTGATTTATTCCATGAGTGGAAAGTGTTTAATAAAAGGGAAATTATCAATACAAAATGAGGAGACCCGCAATGTAAAACAAATAAGCTTTTACAAGTGCTGATATTAGCTTCATCTTATGTAAATGTCAGTGATTTCAAAGATATTTTGTGAGACGTGCTATTAATTTCTTTATGTGTAAAACGTTTTACTGAGGAAAAAAATGTCTATGTGCGCCTTATATATATTTATAATGGATAAAAGAATTATGTTAATTTTTAAATGTGAAAATCCCGTTATGGTTTGGCCTTATGGCACATAGGATGTGGCGCCCTCTACTGGTTCTTGTAAGAATTACAGCACAGCAGCACAATCCAAGTAAGCAGAGACAAACAAAACTGTTTATCGTCCTAAATGTTTGACTTTGTAAATTTGTGCATATGAAAAGTTTTATCCCTTCTGCAAACTAATAATTAAAGGACAAACAAGGACGTGCTGCTTTCAAAATGTAATTTAATAACAAACAAAATGATCCTCTGAAAATCAATATCAATTTACAGTAAGCTGACAGCTCTAAACTGTAAAAATTACAATTTAGTTTTAATAATTGCTATCCCAGTGTAAATACACACAAACAAACCTTACTTCACACTAAGAATAAAATATGACTGTTAATTTCAGGAATTAATGGTGAAAAGAAGCAGAATTTTCAAAAAAGTCTTGAGCATGATTTTAAATTGTGAGTTGGTTGAAAACACATAGCAACATAGCAACTAAATTTGATAACTAATTTTTAATCAATCACCCAGTTATCAAAGTAAAACCTATCAAATAAGATCATGAGAAATGGAAAGAGCGTTATCTATAAACATGACAGGAACTGTACCTGGGCTCCAGGTCATTTAAATTCTCCTGAGATAAACACAGATTTTCTTATCAAGCTGAGCAATGAGGTTTTGTGCTTGTGGATGTTCCGAGTCCTGAGTCCCAGCACAGCGTGAGCACTGTCCCGGAACAGAATTCTTCTAAACACCACCAGATCTGCTACACCGCATGACAGTCAGAAACTAGACTGTTGAACCAGAATATTACAAACAATATAGAACTATGATGATTTTATGGCTCAGGTTTAATTAAGCATTGCAGGAAACTAATGAGTAAAATCTCGATCTTCATGATGCTTTAGTCTTCAGAGCTGTTGAATCAAGCTCTCTAAAGCAGAGACCATTGGCTGCTCCGGCCAGGATTCATCCATCTGTCAGAGATCATAAAAAATATGTGCCAATTATCTATATTCATCCAATGATGTAAAGATGTTTAGTGTATTTGTGTGCGCTTACCATGACATCACTTCCTTTGTCTCCTCCCCTTCCTCTCTTCCTGAGAGTCTCTTAAATTGGCTGTCATCCTCAGCTTATAGACACAAACACATTTCCACTTTACAAGGTTTCACCAAATATTATACATTTATGGAGTGCCGATACATTTCACAATTGTATTTAGATAAAGAGAATATTTACCTGAAGGCGGCCCCTCTACTTCTTCCAGGAGATTGACGGTGGAGGTTGCAGAGCCCAGACTGAGAGGAAGTCAAGGACCAAACACACTACAGGTTTAATATACTACAACGCCATATAGCTTAGAAGATGTATTCTAGCACTTTTAACTTTCAAAACTTTACCTGTTAATTCATACAATACATATTACAACAAGCAGATCAAATAATCAAATTTAGACATGCACTGACATTACACTGAAACTAATAGTTGAATAAAAACATAAGAACTCCTTCTCTACACAACATACATAGATGCAAACTCCAGGTAGCGACTGTCAGGGCTGGACATGTGAGGATATGACTGGTGTTTGGACAGAGCTCGCTTTTTGGACTTCTTTCTTCTGGTCTTCTCCGAGAATGATCTAGCAATTTCAAAAAGCTTCTTCCTTGTAGCTGCAGGTAATAATGCAGTGATCAAAAAGGGGCGAGAGCTCAAGCCATTACATGAATTTGCTGTTAACCTTCGGGTCTGTGTTTTCTTACATTTGCCCATGTGCTTGAGTTTCTCCAGGAATAAGGCATCGTCAGAGACTGATGAACAGGCCTCCTCAGACCCCGGGCCACAATTATCACCTACATCAAGAGTTAGACATGAGCGTGTCAACATATGACTGCTCACATTTACCAATCACATTTTCTCCTTTGCGTTCTGCAGAAGACTAAATAATGACAGAATTGTATTTTTTTGTTAAACAGACTAATTTAACCTTATGATAAAAAAAATAAATGCTGCAAAAGTGTAAAATATGGTCCCTGTAGGCTGTTATCTGTGTGTTGTTTTATGTGGCGGCACAGACAGGTTCAGATGAAGCTTCCTGTCAGTGTTTGTGTGGCAGACACGGCTGATGGATGAAGATGAAGGGAATCTACCTTCGGCGGAGTTCTCTGTGCAAGCGGATGAATGACCACACTGTGTTTTCTCGCACCTCTGACGATCTAAAACACAGCAGGTAACAGGGTCACTGAGGGCAGGTGAAGATCAGCCGCTCCAGAGTGGAGACAGTGCAGTGAACAACACAACGCTGCACACAGTGAGTTAGGAATGAAAGCTGTTCACACACACAAAACCCTCTGGGGTTAATTTAAAATACATTTTAGCAGAATGATAGGAGCAATGGTTTACAAATATGAGAATGAAAAACATTGCAAATCTTTTTGCAAATAGAAAGGGGATTCAAATTAAACATGTAGTACTCAGTTAACTGTGAATTTATTTGTATGGTGCTTTTCATTATATGAATCATTCTAAAAGCAGGTAAGGTGAGGAAGAAATCTTGGGAGGAACCAAGACTTTGAGGGGGCACAAAATAGGTAAAAATGGCAACAACAAAAAAAGATGCTTGAATGCAATGTTGGTTTATGAATTCTTAACTATGAACAGGGTATCTGCAGGATTTGTAAACTCAAATGTAAGACTTTTTAAGACCTGCACAAATAAAATTAATTCCACATGAGCGGGGTTGGGCAATGTCTATAGTAACATATTAAACTGTAAAATGACTGTAAAAAGCATGATTTACAGTTCAGATACAGGTTTTCACGAAACAAAAAGTTTTATAACATTATAAACTTCACATTTCAGACTTTAAACCATTTTTAAGAAAACGGATGAATCAAAAGTATCAATTATTATATTAATTGAAACAATTATTATAAATTAATTATTATATGAATTAAAGATATAAATATATTAATTGTCTTAAATGTTTTAATTGTTTCGATTTTTCTAATGCATTTTCTTCTTTTCGATCCACCAGTTTACATTTACAACTGCGGGTTTGCTGCATAAAAACATGGGTTGATTTTCGCATTGGTCTGAACAAAAACAGCAGACGGGCTTATTGAAAATGCAAATTCATTCACTGCCAGCAGGTGGCGCTTTCGGAACGGCAGAAATACAGCAGTTTCTCCAGTAGCAGCAGAACTCAAAGCAGTGACTTTGAAATGTGCAGCGCTCCTGTTTAATCAATGAAATCATGGCCTTCTGAAGTTTAATCTTCACATTAAGTCATACCGTAATTCTTGTCTTTCCGTTCCCAAATTTAAGACCTCTTGAAATCAAAATAATTAAGACTTTCTTGTACCATTTAAGACTTTTTATTGCCTTAAATTTGACTAAATGTAAGACTTTTAAGGACCCGCGGAAACCCTGTATGAATGACAGATTTTCCTCACATCGAGAAATCCAAACATTATTTCATCTTATGTGAAGTATGTTTGAAAAATGAGTGTTTGAGTGACAGTTTGCAATGTGTTTCTGACCTAGTTACACTAAACCTTTAGGGGGGAAATATCTGAAAAGTTTCATCATAGTAACGAAAAAAAAAACAAATAAAATTTAATAAAAATCTATTTAATTCACTTCTAATTAATTAAAAAATGAAAAATAATAATAAAAAAAGTCTAAAAATGTAGGATTAGGTCTACAGTAAGTATAACTTAAATAGAATTTAATTAAGTATAAATAAATTCATATGAATAGTAGTGTAATATACTTTTAATTTAATTGTAATTTATATGCATTTGTAAATGCATTGAAACTTATTGTGAAAAACTTTTGGCCTTGTAATTAAAAAAAAATAAAAATGTTATAATAAAATCTTCTGGTAAAGCAGCAGACTTCTCTCTGGTGATCTATGTTGGTCTCTCCAATCATTTAGTCTGCTTAAACTCCACCACTTTCTGCCTTTCATTTTTTTCTTTTCCATAATCCATTTAACTCAGATGTTCATCACAATATGGAGGAAAATTTCTGTTGCTACTTCCGTTACATCATAACTATATAAACAATAGAAGTCAATATGAAATTCACATTGAGGTCAGCATATTTGTGTGTGTGTGTGTGTGTGTGTGTGTGTGTGTGTACCTATCTCCAGAGCTATGAGGAAGTCTCTGTTCCGCTGTAGCTCTTTCATGAACTCCTGATTCTGCAGAAAAAGGGCTATTCGCTCGTCCTCCAAGTACTGTTTCAACTTCCTGTCCTGTTCAGATGACCAAACGCCACCTGACAGGGCACTACTGCTGGATGAAAGCTGCGTCAGGGATGACAGGGAGGAAGAAGAGGAGGAGGAAGGCTGAGACAGGTTGCTCTGAGAACGCTGCAGGGGAAAGAAATCACTAATAACATTTTTACCAAAATGACATTAAAAAATCAACTATGAGACAAATTAATTGCCCTTGTCTGGTCTTAAAGCTCCTGAATTTAGACATTAACTGAGGCCCTCAAATCAATATGAAATGCTTATTGTTGTAAACTCAAGATTTTTGTGTGTAATTTTGAATGAAATTGTGGCTGAAAAAATGGTATGCATTAAATGCAACAAAAATATTAAACGTATGATATGGCCACTGTATGAACCCAGTGAATTTGGAAGGAATTTGAATCTGGATCTGAATCTAAATCTTTGAATCTGGATCTAAATGTTTGCTGATGTAAACACATGATATTTAGCCAAGATTTTAATACAGAATACATGTTAGTGGTTTATAAATCCACCTGAAGACTTTCTGACTGCTGAGGCAGGATACGCAGGAAGTCATCAGGGAGGTTGCCTAGTAACGGTGGATTCCAGTTCCTGTATCTGCCGACCTGCTGATGCCCAGGAGGGGGATAATCATTGAACCTGACAAAATAATGAGTATAAAATAAAACTAATTCTTCTTATGTAACACACTCCTGAAATTAGAAAGACCTGATGGGATTCTCATCTTGTGATTTAAATAATTTTGAAGACACTGTTGTTTACTGAGTTCACACACTAATAGGTCAGTAACTGTTTCCATCCGTATATTTTATGAGACTTTTTGTGCGCTTGATGGAAATGCCAAGCTGTGCATAAAATCCTAAAATGTGCATAAAAATGTATGCGCTCAACTGAGGTGGAATAAATTCCTCAATGCACAACTTTGCCTGAACAGATCAGATGATTAGATGAGTGCACTAATCAGTGGACCAATGTCTTTGTACACCATCTCAAATGTTGCTTTAGTCAATCTGAAGTCCCTGAGCAAAAGTCTGTCATCAAAATGATTTGGTTACCTCACAAAACTGTCCCACACAATTGCGTTCCCAAACATCAGGTATCCTCCTCCAAACGCTAGATAACCTGACAACTGGCGGTTGTTATTGGATTTTGTCTGTGCGCTCTGAGACGCAAGTAATTTATTATGTAGGAAATCAGAAGCTACAGTGGCTTCTCCAGTTGCAGCAACTTTCATTTTTAATATTGATGCTTGCTCCAGTTTCCCAGTAAGTTATTTTGTTCTTTTGATTCTCAAATGTTTTATGCGATTTTCCAATTTTTACAAAAGTGAAATTATCAACTTTGAATGTACTATGTAGTCTTCAAGACTTTGATGCTTTGATGTAGTAACATCAAGCTAATAAGGGACTTACTTAGAAACAGTTTATTCACTAAAGAAAGTGTCAATTTAAACTGTTTACACAGCAAAGCAACAGAGTAAACTTGAGAAGTAAAGCACATCAGTTAAAAATGGTTATATGTACTTGGCATTGACAGCATAGCATTGCTAGCATTAGCATACATGCTGCTAACATACTTAAGCATGTTGCTAGCATGTTTTGACAGTAGTTATTGTTATAAGGTTTAGCACATTGCGAGAATGTTTTAACATTTAGCTAGCATAATTTAGCATGTGGATAGCATGCTTCAGAGTATTTTAACATTAAACTTTGAATTATATATTTTAGCACGTTATCCCAGCTTTTAGGCTTTGCTACTGATATGACAGCTACAGGAGTTATTGTACGAAAGTTTTCACCCCCTCAAATGAAGTCTGTGGTAATTTGGGCCTGTTTGGAAGTTCATTATGGAAATTCCGTAATGGGATCAGTTAGAAAAAATGTAGTCAGAACAGCACAAAGATCTGTGCAGAGTTTGGTGATCATAGCCTAGACTGAATTAATTTTACAAATTTGGTCTCAGAAGAAGAAGAAAAAGCTTAAATTGTGGATCAATATGAGGTGGATACATTTTTTATCCAATAAAAAGACAAACTCTGATGGAAACACATTTACCGAATAAATTCCTTAATGCACAACAAAAATCGTATGTGATTTTGCATCAGCAGATAATTTTACTGGATAACCAGTGGGCCAATCTCATCGTACAGCATCTCAAATGTTGTTTTAGTCATTCTGAAATGCCTGGTCCAAAGTCTGTCATCAAAATAATTCGGTTTGGAGAAGAGGAAGAATAAATAGTAGCTGAAATTTTTCAAGTCAACATAAAAAGCATTTCAACAAAGTGAATGCAGATACAATGTCTCTCTCACAGATTAAAGTCTACTGTTATTATTAGTAATTTTTCCAACAGGAAACATGATTAGTTGTTCTTCTTGCCTGGGTGGTGGTGTGGATGGAACATCTGCGGCATGTTTTCTGTCATAGATGTGCATGTCATAGGAGGGTGGCGCGTAGACAGGTAGAGGCTCCTCATCTGAGCTGTCCGGCTCCAGCGTTCTCTCCAGGATCTGCAGGAGATTAGATGGGAAGATTCTTTTGTGTACCAAGATCTAAAAATGCCAAACTTTTAGGTCTTAATAAAAGTTCCTGGACTAACCTCTGGAGGAATGCTGTCCTCAGAATCTGAGCTGTCATCTGTGGCCTGGCTGTCCAAGCTCATCTGCAGTAACTGGTCAATGGTGGAGTCGACAGCACCATGGTTGGCTCTCAAGACATACTCGATAAGCTCATGCTCCATGCTGGGGAACATCGTCTTAAAGTCGTCCATAGCCTGGGTAAACTCCAAACGCCGGACCTGATGTGGAGGCCTCCTGTTATTGAGCTCTCCTGAGGCAGCGTCACCCCCTCGCGTACCGCTGCCATGGTTACTGTTCGCGTTACTCCGGCGGAAAAGACTGGTCATCATTTACAGCACCTCCCTCCCACTCAAAACTGCCCATCCACCACAGTGACCCCACCCCTTGACCTATGCACCGCCTCCGGCCACGCCCGTTATCCACTCATGATGCCTCTGGAGGTGAGCTTCAGTATACAGAGGGGCAGCATTGGATAAACTTTTCTTCTGCTGCTGATAGCTGAGACTCAACCACATCCAGGGCTGGCTGGGATTCCCAGAATGCCTTGCTCTCACTCTCACAGTCACCCTCAAAGCGAAGTACAAACAGCGGCCCACTCTTGAAGACCTACATTAGAACAGCAAAATGTTAACCATTGCTTTTATTCAGAAAAAGTATTGTTGAAAAAGATATGGATAGTGTGAAAATATATATTTTTTAAATATAACAATTATTCCACGTAGTCTCATTTAATATGAACACTGTTATTTTAGTATTACTTCATATATATACTATTATAGTATTTATTAATATTTTGAAAATGCTTTTATTTTATATTTTCAGTTTTTATTTTAATTTTAATTTGACTGTTGTTCTTTTGTCATTTTTATTTGTTTTTGTACATGTATTTTTAAATATTTTTTATAGGTTTAATTTATTTCTTATTTCAGTTTAATAATTTTAATACTTCAACCTTATATATTTATTTATTATTTCTTTCAGTTAGTCACCAAGGCATATGAAAAATTCTATTGCATATTATACAATAAATAGAAAGATTTCTATAATTATACCATTATAGAAATGGTTATAGTTCTTTACTTTAGACCAAGGCAAGGGTCTATCACAAAAATTACTTTAATTTAACATCTATAGGGTGACAAAAGTGAAAAGTGTCTTAAAAACAGACCAAAGAGCAGACGTTTCAGCTCATGCTTTCTTCAGTGCTCACTTTTGTGATAGACCCTTGCCTTGGTCTAATTGTATGTCTTTCAGTGTGCGGACATTTTTGGTTTTATTTGGTTGATCAAATTTTTCTTGATTTTCTTTTAGTTTTTTAAGAAAATTAATCACTTTAACACACACACACACACACACACACACACACACACATGAATAGCATGAGTCATACAGTGGATGGTCCCCATTGGACATTAAATGGATCAGGGTCATTAACAAACAAGGCTTCCATAAAAGATAGGATAGGTATTAAACTCTTCAAAAGGGCACATTTTGCCCTCACACCATACATGATCGGACACTGGGCTCATGATGTAATCATGTATGTCCAGTGTGCTTCACATGCCCCTATATGTATCTATTTCCTACTTACCGTCTCTCTGCTGAGGAGATGCAGGATCACACCAAAAGATCCACCAGGAAGCAATTAAAGCCAGCAGGATAAACCTTTAGCTCCCATCACAGGCTACAGGCTCCTCCATAAAATCCGTCATCGGAGAGGTTTGGATATCCCTCGCTCCCATTTTCATCTCTCCACATTAATCTGCACCCAAAACCAAACAGGCAGCGCTAAATATAGCCACAGACTCTGGCACAGTTCGCCAGCGAGCTCAGGAACAGTAGCAGCTTAGTGATGTGTTTCTAAAGAAGGGCGGCTGTGCCCTTGAGAATAACATACAGCAAAGACTGACATCATCCATAGTTAATACGCCCGCTGAGCTGATATCGGTTTAGCAGGGGTCCGTGTGACCCACTGAGACAGATTAGAGCCAGAGGAATGCCACACAGCGCAGGATCTGATTGATAATTGTGAAAGAGATCTCAGCATGGTGGAGATGTCATCATAATGGGGGCAATCATCCTTCTGGTGCAACACAGGAAAGCTTGTTATTTTAAATTACGGCCATCATCAGTAGTCAATGTGATCAGAGTCTCCTGGCCTTGTCTCCATGGCAACCCCCGCAACTATCAATCTCGCAGTCGTTGGACCCTCGGAGTAAGTGACTCATTAAGGAAGCTCAGAATAAACCACAGCAGTGGTGTTAAAGCGCTAAACCCAATTAAAAGCTTCAGTCAATCTTGCTGTTTGTCACACACTTGATATGAAATCAATAAAAGCTGCACTGTAAGTGTAAAGCTTTTCGGATACAAAACTCAAACCGAATTGAATTGTATGAAGGAAGAAATTCTGTCATCCTTTACACACCTCCATGTTGTTTCAAAGCTGAATTACATTTTTACAAAACATACTTCCCCTAAAATAATCTATAAAGGCCCGTTCAAACCAAGAGCGATAATTATAAAGATAACTATATTAGCATCCACACCAATGCGTTCTGTTCATAATAAGAACACTGCAGTTTTGTTGTATGCTGCCTTAAATGCTCACACTCTTTAAAGCAGAATAGATTCAGAATGGCTATCAATGTTTTTGTCATTCATCCACTGAAAAAAAAATCATTGTGAAAGTGACTCCAACTATACTGATCTTCCATGTCGTTATCGTTATGGTGTGGACTCTGCTGTTCCTTTACACTTAGAATGATGTTTAAAACTATATCTATATATAGCGTTATATAATATTTATCATCTTCTGCGTGAACGGGCCTTAAATTGAGAACTGCTGAATCACTGAGTCAGTATGTTGAATTCAAGAAATGAATCAGTATGTTTTGTGAATCAATCATGAATCAGATCAACTAATTTGACTGAAAAGAGTGATTCATATGACATTAGAAGAAGTCATTACTAATTGTATGATACTTTTATAGTGCTTTTGAAGCTTCAGTCACTATTCACTGGTTTTGCATGGGAAAATAAAAATCTATTTGTTTTGTTTTCACAATCATGTTTTGTGTTCTATGAAAGAAAATCAGTCACACAGGTTCACTTTAACATTAAAAATAAACGTTCCAGAAGGGGGTTTTCGCACCAATGCCATTTCTGGTTCCCCAAAGAACCTTTTAGTGAACAGTTCTTAAAATAACCTTTTTTTCTTAGTGTGAAAAACATTTCAATATTCTAAAGAACATTTCTTCACTATATAGAACCTTTTGTGGAATGGAAAGGTTCCATGGATGTTAAAGGTTCTTCGTGGAACCATAGATGCCAATAAAGGACCTTTTTTTAAGAGTGCAGGGTGAAAAAATTCTTTCAGAATTTTAATTTTTGGGTGAACTATTTCTTTAAAAGTTGAATGAATCTTTCTTGACTCCTTTTGGAACAGTACATACAGTACGTGTGAAGCTGGCAGACATACGACAACCCCATTATTAATAATGAGCTATAAACAAAGTTTTAATGAAATTTAGAAGCTAGCCCCTGCCAAAATGATCCTAGTCTTCTTTTCTGTATTACTCTGCCAAATTCAGATGCTTTTCTGGCTGATTCAGCGGCCAAGAGGAGAGTGAAATCCAAGCGGGCAGATTGTGGTGTCTGACAAGGAGAGCTGTTATCACCACAGGAGTCGTCTGTGGGTTAGTGCTTATGTCAGAACACACGCCTGCTGTCTACATATAAAAGTAGCAGCACGTTCACTGGCACCTCTCTACACTATGCTATCATTAGCTCTAATGGGGCCAAACCCATGAAGATAAATTCCAGTAGTTGCTTACACAATTTTTAAGATTTTGTTTTAATTAATTTTATAGGAACAGAATGGAAAATAAATTGCAGTCTGCACAGAAAAGATGCAAGCATTTTCCTAAATATTAATAAAAGAAGGCTTTTGTAATGTTCAGTCCAAAGAAAAAGGGAACAGTTGCATAGTGTGCACTGAACCAAAAGCACGAGCAGGGCTTTGACACTGTCCTTGTTTCTGACCTGGATCCGCTGAGATAGAAGGAGAAAAGTGAAGAAGAGAGGACAGGAAGGAACAGTGCAGAGGGGAGGTGACAGTCAAGTACTTTAACAATAGCGTTTAAACTAATACTGAGGCAATCAAGTTGCACATCACCTCAAATACCATAACAACTTCAAAGAATATTTCAAACTGGAAACTGTTTTGTTACTAATATTCTTCATTCATCTTCTTTTGTATTCCACAGGTGAAAGAAATGCAATGCAAAAATTTGAAATGAAATGCTATACGCAGCACCACAGAAGCAGCAGAGAGGGCTTCAAGGTGGCTATGGCTAAAAAGAGGAGAGCCATGGAGTACTAAGTAGCCAGCCAGCTGGACACAAGCTGGGGTCTGATCAGCCCCAGCTGGGTCACCTGGAGGAGGGTGTATGATGTTGAAAGACCCGAAACACCCGATGATTCCAGGAACATCACTGATGATGTGTCCAGCGGCATCAGAAGATGTATGTGCACAACTAATGACATGAGGGCGAGGGTTTTTTTTTGGGGTGGACTATCCCTTTAATAGAATCTCTGCTCTTAAGCCATAATATAATGACACTAAAAAACTTCAGATATTAGAGGCACATGGTCACTCATGGACCCCATCCCAGAGTCCTTTGGGAGGCCAAACATCAGTCTGCTATCAGTTAATAGGGCACCACAAGAGAAAACAAGTTGTACTGTGGAAAATCTCGTACTACAGTTTTCTACTTTTTCTAGTCAAAATTTCTACACTATACTATTTTTTCTCTGAAAGAAAAAGACCAAAAAAGATATTACCGTGTGCACAAAAAAAACCTATTGTAAATACCACACAGTACTACACAGTAAAATATTATTATTATTATTATTTAATTGTTACATAGACACAAATGGACCAGAGACACAGGTGTGTTTGCCTAACTCCATCACATCATACTGTAGCAACCTAACAGCACCGTGATTTACGAGTCCGCCACTATATAGGGCGTTATTAGTGCACAACCGCAGGACAGATTCATTCTTGAGGCCTGTCTGGCTAGAGAATTATAACTGAACAGCGCTTAATATATTTAAATAAATGCATAATCAAATCAAATGGCAGAGAAAGAAGCAGCAGACTAAGGATGAGATCTTACCAGCTGAAGAGATCGGCTCTGATCACATTACTCGATGCAGCATTCCTCCATGTTGTATATAATCAATGATACTGAGTGTGTGACAGCAGCAGACAGCGGCGCTCACAGCGCGTCAGATGGTGGATCTTTATCGGCTCTTGAGCGCTTGGGCGGTGGGCAGATTATCCTCCTCTCACCGCGCTCAAGAGCAACCTAGTGGATACAGGTGAGTAAAGCATATTCATTACAAAAGATAAAATCAACTCCTGAGGCCCTATTGCACAAACATTCATTCATTTATTTATTAATTAAAATATGAAATATTGTAATAAATTATTATATTCATCAAGAATCAGAAGATTTTTTTAAAGAAATTAATATATTTTTTCAGCAAGGATAAATGAAATTGATCAAACATGAAAGATAAAAATTGTATTTAAATAAATGCTGTTCTATGAACTTTCTATTCATCAAATAATCCTGAATTTACATGTATCAAGGTGTCCACATAAATATTACGCAGCACAACTGTTTTCAACATTGATAATAATAAGAAATGTTTCTTGAGCACCAAATTAACACACTGGAATGATTTCTGAAGGATCGTGAGACACTGAAGACTGGAGTAATGGCTATTAAAATTCAGCTTTACCATCACAGGACTAAATTACATTTTAGATCATTAATATATTCATCAATATATTCGAACAGAAAATAGTCATTTTAAATTGTAATATTTCACGATAGTACTGTTTTTATTGTATATTTGGATGCATCAGCATATAGACCTGTTTCAAAAATATTTAAAAAATCTTGCGTATATACTCACAAATTTTAGATATTTAAGTCATGTATTTATTAGTTTTTAGTCATTACAATATCAACAAATCATTCGCGTTCGAAGTCGTAAAATAGCCAATAAATGTTCTAACTATCTATATTTATATATCTCAAACGTTAACAAACCCCACAATAATAGCTATAGCTTATAGGGCGTCTTATTTTCCACTTGTTTTCTGTTTCAATAATAAATCTAAATTATTTATTTAGATTATTTATTTAGATTCAATAATAAATCTAAATTATTTATTACTTAAGTGCTCAATGTTGATGAAACATCCAAATTAGATGTTTTCATGAATATGAATGAACGAAGCGAAATGCTCTTCAAATACTAGGCTAATACAGCTGCCTGTACTTGCAGACACGGGCAGATGGTGAACAGCGGCGCCCCGAAAAAAGCGCAATTGTTCCCTCAATGGGGCTCATTGTCTTTTATCCCCGTTGTGAGGCGACAGTTAGGGGTGAAACAAAAGACCTTGAACCCGAAGCACCTGCTCATGGACACGAGATTAAACCCAAGGCTGATTGTATTGGGATCCCAGGGGCGCGTCACGCCTGATCAAATGATACGGCAAGCGTGAGGCCGTGAACGCGCACCAATGGAGCCAATGCACATGGAAATGAGTCCTAACGACCAAAATGAGATTCCGCGAAGAAAAAAAAGGCAGCATGTAAGATTAAGGAACTAGCGTGGGGGAGGGGAGCATTGGAACAGGGCCAGCGAGAATCATGCACTAAGAAAACTCTTAAAATATGTGATGTGCAATGCCTGATGACGCAAAATCAAGTGTTGGGGAAAACTATTTGGCACATTGCCTAGTGACCACTGGTCTCAGAACTTTACAGACTTCTAGCAAAATATTTTACTCATATAATCCTGATATAAAGCCTTTTAAAGGGGTCATATGATGCGATTTCAAATTTTCTTTTCTCTTTGGAGTGTTACAAGCTCTTGGTGCATAAAGAAGATCTGTAAAGTTGCAAAGACTAAAGTCTCAAATCCAAAGAGATATTCTTTATAAAAGTTAAGAGTCATCC
>NW_015544227.1:1099973-1110337 GCF_001515605.1 Sinocyclocheilus anshuiensis | reverse complement strand
TGTGGAAAATAATGTGTTTTTTTAACCTTAAACTGCATAAACACATTTCATTACACCAAATAATGTTCTTTTTAGCAACATCATATGACCCCTTTAAAACGAATCACATTTTCAGATAAGGATTTCCACACTTTGTTTGACCAGCAAAAATATGTTGTTTTAGATGCAAAATAAAGAAATAAATGCATTAATCTATAATAAAAACAATAATAGTTATAATTATTTATATACATGCAAAATAACTTACTCATGTAATTCTGATATAAAGTCAGAAGCTGGTTCAACAATCAGTGTTTCCACTTTTGACCAGCAAAAATAATTTCTTTGGACTAACTAACTAACTAAATGAATAAATATAATAAATATCAAGAGTATAATTCGAAAGAAATATATATTATATTTAGAAATTTCCATGCCTGGAAATCAATTTTAAAACTGCTATTTCTTGATTTTCCATGACTGCAGGGAAACTGTCAAACAAGGTACATCTGTGTGAATAAGTAATAAAAGATTACTGTTAACATGAGGTATCAGTTTTATCATGCAGACAAGTGTAGATGGAGCGTTTTCGAATTTATGCAATTAATTTTTGCATTATTGAGAATAGATGCTGGTAGGTCTCTTATACACGCACATGCAGCCATCATGTTTTACAGTTTTTATTTAGACAACCCAAATAAAAGGCACATAAACATTGCGCATGTTTACATCATTATTTCTGACAAACTTACATTTAAAAAAAAAATGTAGGAATGTTTTGCTTTCTGCTACTCAGAAAGCCTAGTCTTCATATATACAAAATTACCATTGTTAATGTACTAATACAAAAGTTTTATAAAAGGTTATTTTGCTTTTCTTTGCTCACATGTCTATCTGTTCTCTAAGATCTTCTGAGCTAAACACTTCTGTACAAACATATACATTCAACCGCTTTCACAGGGGCTCCAAAATCATCCAGTTCATCAACTGAATCAAAACAAACAACATTAGACTCAATTCTAAAATGTTCACTTCATTGGATTTCATAATTGGTTTCAATTTGGCAAATAAACGAGGCAATTGTAATGCATCTACCATGAAATGCATAAACGTGCATTCTCACTCTCCCACATACTAAACTATAGAAACATGCTTTTGTTTGTTCTAGTGTGATGGGAGAATCAAATGCTTCACACACACGCGCACACACGCGCACACACACACACACACACACACACACACATGGATCAGGGATTTGTTGTGTCTGATCAGGAAAAAGCATACCCTTCCTGAGACTCAGTGCTGGGGTGGACAGCATCCATTCAGACACTCCAGATCATCACATCACAGGCTGTGGCGGGAAAACTACCCACAAAAAAAAGTTGCATACAAGTCGAATAATTAGTGTTTTCACTACAGCAGTCTCTTCTCTCTGGCACCTGCTCCATCCACAGGAAGCATGTAGAGGAAGTGGCCTATTTAATGTACCTAAATTCCTTCACATTGGTGACAGATCCGTGTAGTGAATGACAGCTCACACTTCCTACTTATACTATTGTTCTCATTAACACAAAATTATTAAACTCTTTAGTCCACACAGACCAGCACATAACCACCCACCACAGTGTAGAAATTTCCAGAGGCAGTCTGTAAACATTCTCCATTATTTCAGACTGAAGACATGCTTTTATGTTAAATGGTGCTTCTGGGCTTTAGCTACAGGAAAAAATCGTCTACAAAATCCAAAACACTGGAGACAAATAAAATGAGCAGGATGGTGCTGCTGTTGAAATAACACATTGAAAACAAAACAAAAAAACACAAAACATAAAAAAGCAAAAGAAAATCTTAAAAAAATAAAAAGCTTACAAAAACATTTAACAAAAAAGAAAAATCAAACAAACAAAAGAAGAACAGTAAATAAAAATAAAACCTAAAACAAAACAAACCACACACACAGAAAAGAAATAAAAACAAAGTGAAATATATTTACAAACACGTATAATTCCAAGGCATTTTCCTGGAATTATTCACATTCATTTCATATTCTTCATATTTTTTTAGAACAGGGATCCTACAAACATTACATAAAAATACTAAAAACAAGGTTATAAAATACTTTTAACAGACAAAAGTCCAAATTAAAACTTAAAGGGCATCAACGTGGTACTCCAACCAATAGATGGCGCTGTTTTAAATGAGCTGGTTATCTACAGCTCTTAATCCCTGTCCCAAATGACACACTTGGCCCTTACGGTCCTCAGAGTCCACAGTTTGGTGAAGTAATGCTGCACAGACTGTCGAGTAGTAGTCTGCTGTGAAGTCCGCACCATTGTGCAAAGGGGGCGTTCTTGAGCACCATTCTCAATCATAAAATGACAAATGGGATACTCAATGTCCTCATGGGCTTTGTGGATCTGCACAAAAAAAAGACCACAAGACCATAGTGACCACATCAAGTGCATCATTTGGGACACATCATGATATTTATATTTAGATAATACTGCCTCTTTAGACTGGCGATATGCTTTCAGTGCAAGACTCTTTCCTTACTCCAAATGTTTTCTTCTGTATGCAAAAAGAAAACATGCGACAACTAACAATGGCCACGTAAACAATAAGAGAAAGAAGCTGCCCTCCCCTCAGAAAAACTGAAAAGTCGCAAACAGTGTCATGACGAACACCATTAATAATAATAAAAAAGTTCTCTACTGTACCTCTTCAGAGTTGCCACACGTACAAATGCACGCACACACTCACACCCCTGCGCAAAATCAAAATAATGCAAAAAATATTTTTTAAAATCCTCCCTCCCAATGGAAGCAACAGTCCATTTCAAATGAATTTCCTTAAATACTGATTAGCAGGTTACACTTCAACATCATTGAAGTACCCACCGGCACTCTGCTTATTAAAAAAAGTGTTCGAAATGCACATCAATTATTGCATTTGTCCTTAAAAACGTCCATCGTCGAGGTTTGAAGTGCTCAGAGGGGCTTGCGAAATGCCCTGCTACAGAGCTGCTCACCAGGTGCGCAAAACGCAAACATATTTGAAGGCCAGAGAGAGTTGGAAATCCGTGCAAATCTTCTGCTAGTGTTGCAATGTAGCCATGGGATGGGTTTGTTCACGCCACTCAGGTGTCAGTAGCACGGCAGTCAGGGCAAAAATGCTGGTCAGCGCCCCTGGTTCTACCAGTGAGAAGACTGCAGGACTTGGGACAGGAAGGGCATAGTGTCCATAGGTCTCATGGCGATGTTGAGCGGTCCGGCGATGTTCATGGGCATGGGTGTGGTGATGGCCACTGGGTGGGCGATGTTCATGGACGCTGTGGCTGGGATGTTGACAGATGCGATGTTCACAGGGCCGGTGAGGGTAACCGGGTGCTGCAGGCTGACGGGAGACGTGATGTTGACCGTGTTGGTAGAGATGTTCATCTGGGCTGCTATGGTAACGGGGTTGCTGGTGTTGCCGCGGTTCATTGCAGTGGTGATGGGGTTTGTGGCTGTAACTGACGTGGTGGAGGCAGAGTTGCAGACTTCAGTGCTGTCTGTAGAGTAGAGAAAGAGACAGGAGACTCTTAACGCTTTTGTTGAGGGTTTGTGTGTATTCTGTTCCCAAACTCTCTGGGCATCTAGACTGGTATGGCAAATGACCTAGACCAGTAGATATATGTGAGCATTTGTGATTGAACTTCCTGATATCAACAGCGGAGACAGCAAACTGTTATTGTGTGTGTATATCTGCTTTTCCACCTTTTTTGTTTCTTTTCATTTTTACCTTTTTGGAGCCCTGAGTGGTTCCACTGCCAATCTCCTACTTAGAAACAGACAGAGGGTTATGATGGGCAGGCAGCTGCCTGCAGTGATGCATTATGGAACTTTTAACAATGCAGGGCTGCAGCATTTATGCTCAGAGTGAATTCAGACATGACTATCGTATTAAAATCTGAGAGTTTTCCATTTAATGTGAACGCTGTAGGTTCAATACAGGTTAAGCTCTATCGACAGCATGTTGACAGATGTTAGCACAGAAAAAAATCTCATCCATCCGTTTGCAAAAAACAAGCAAAAAAATAAGTAAAAATTCTTTGTCCATTATAAAGGCATTTCTGTTAGCAAATCTTTGAATTCTGAGGTGTTATACAACATAATAGTATATAACATAATATAATAATATAACTAATACAGAATAATTAAATTTGCAAACAATTATATTTGTTTTTAACTGAGGAGAGAAACAAAATAATATATTAATATAATTCAAAACATAATAATAAATATATGAAATTATAATACAATTTATATATATATTTTTTCTATCACATTATTTGATATTATACTATACAATAAAAATATTTTTAATATACTTTTAATATTAATAGAATTACAAAATAATATTCTGTGGTAATCAACAGCATGGTCACAGATTCTGTCGATAAAGAGAGAATTTGTCTTGAAACCAGAACATTCTGAGATTTTAGCTATTAAAATATACAACTCTACCAAATTCTAACATTCTATGGAAAAGTTCTATGGACTCACAGTCAACAACAACAAAAAATTGAGCTAAATCACGATCAAGAAATATATAAAAAAAAAAAAAACACTAAACTACATGAAAGTTAGATTATGTGATGGGGATCAGTGGGTTAATTCATGAAAAAAAAAATGGTCCAAAAGAGCACATAATGGCACTTATCACTAAATAGCACAACAGCTCTGACACAAACTGAGACCGCACACATGAATTTGGGCGAACTGCACCCATTAAATTCTAATTAACGTAAACGACAGAACAAATTTCCAGAGTACTGCTGACCTCTTTTCATCCTTTCAGTAGATCTGCCCCTTGACCTACTCCTGACCCTGCCGTACACGTGCTTAGAAAGGATCCGGTTCAGTCAGAGCAGTTTCTGCCTAAAGCAAAGCACTGGTCTTCTCCACTGACATGCTTGACTAACTTAAGATCTGAACAAACGAGTCAAATGCCATGACCAATGAAACATGATGGATTGCACAACCAAAAAAATGTCTAAACAACTCTCAAGAATCACAATCCTGAACAAACATAAACGGCACAGGACTTTAAATGAAAAGAATCACGGAAGCCATGTTATCATTCTGAACAGAAGTGCTCAAAAAATAGCTTTAAATGGCCCTCACGTCTACTTTACAGAGATTTCACTCCCAAGATTCTTTGTGCTTCATCAGATACCCATTTTTCTCCATCTAAGAAAATGCTGCTCTGCACTAGCTCCTAAAACCTGCTTTTGTCAAACCAGGAAACACCATAGGCTAGGGATGGGATGATGTCCAAACCAAGTAAAGTTTTCAGAATAACTTGTGATATCATGAAAACACTGAATTAAATTACTGTGTGGATGATAAAAAAATGTTCTGAAAAGTTGTAGGACTCATAAAGACCACAACGTTGTCATTCTGGACAGTTCTTCTCAGAGAGGTTTAAAAATCTCCCAACTGTGCTTCAAAAGTCACTTCTCATAAACTAGTGCACTTGAGTGTGTAGGAGAGAGGTTGGGAGCTGAAGGGACAGCAAAGAGCTCAGAGGAAAGATGAACAGAGGGTAGGCCTGTCGCAATATTCAGTGGCATAAAATGGTCTTTAAAATGACAATAATATCGCTTATCGCAATTATTTCTGGGGCAATATATCGCACAACAAAAAGTTGTTATCGTGACAGGCCTAAACAGAGGGTTAGTAGAAGGATGTTGGTGCTAGAGCTACAGGAGTCACCCAGAGAGGCTGGGAGAGTCGTTGTACAGACTACCGGCTGATTGGCTGTTGGGGCAGCCAATCATGTTGCACTTACCTTTGTTACAGGCATTGTTGAAGTTGCTCTGGCCGTGTGTTTTTAAGTGGCTGGTGATGTAGGCGGCGCTCAGCATCTTTCCGCACACGTTACAAGTGACTTTCCCCTCGTGGCGAATCATATGTGACCGAAGTCTGTCTTTGGTGGCAAAGGCTGATGTACAGGCCTATTACAGACATAAGACATGCAGAATTACATCATTTACAGCAGAAATTCAATCTGTTTTCTTTTAATTATCCAAATTGATGTAAGGTATGTTACGTCCTCATTATTAACCCTTTATGGAGTTCAAACCTACCATCTTTTGGCTGCCAGCAACTAAAGATGCAAAGAGTTATGAGGCTCAACTGCATAAATATGATAAATGGGTTCCTGTTCTTACCGTTACTTGGCATTTGAAAGGTCTCTCTGAGGAATGAACATGCTTCACATGGCAGCTGAGATGGTCAGGCCTAAAAAGAGAAGAAAAAATGAAAAATGTGGCAAGGAAGAAAACAGTATTATGCCTCTGTAACGAAGCCACTGGATTTTGGTACCAGCTGCATCTGTGTGCACTTCAGAAAAACAAAACCAGCAGGCTCAGGTGCTGTACTTTGCCTCTGAGAGACAGATTTGACGAGTCTGCCTCTGAGCTGCAGATTTATCTGGTGCCGTGAGCTAGAACGCATAATTCCAGATGTGGCTTACAATAAATATTGGTCTACACCAGCTACTGTTCACAGCTGCTAACAGAACACAAACTGATGCTGCTTTCACACTAGAGGTTTTAGTGTGAACATAAGTTTGATTGCCCTGATTGTTTGGTGTTAATGAGTTTTATTCGGTAAGGATGCATGAAATGTAACAAAAGTGACAGTAAAGACATTTATAATGTTACAAAAGATTTCTATAGATGAGACTCCTAAAGCAGCCGTGTGTCTGCAGCCCCTGAGTGACTCAAAGGAAACCCCAGCACTGATCCTCTAAGACAGAACAAACAGGAGGCAAGGAGGGAATAACAGAGGAATAAGAGCACCCCCTCCTCCTTCTGTTCACGCAGACCCTTGGCATGCTGGGCCCTACAAAGGCAGCCAGTCAGATCCATTCACAACAACTATAAATCAGCCAGCAGCAGCCAATAGGAACGAGACGACATTAACATCATCAGAACAGCAGATGGTGGATTCAGCTCGAGCTTTGAACACATATTTTAACAGACACTATTAAATGCACTGACATCATCAGAATCCACAAACAGCCTCATTTCATGCAGGATGGAAATGAGTCACATTTGCCATTAATGTATAATGTTCTAGTATTATTAAAGTGAAAATATATATACTTATTTGTAGGGATTTATATTAAGAACTGGTTTTTATTCAGAACCAACATTAAATAAAAACAAATAAATGATTTCCACCAAATGATTTCCATGATGTTCGGTTTCATTAACGATTATACTGAGCTACTAAATCTACAGTGCAAGATGATGCTTTTAGCTCAGTTCTGAGCTTGTAATCTAATTCAGTTACTGTCTGTAATAATCCAATGAGAATCAAAAAACATTTTTATTGGAAAGTTACAGTGTGACCAAGTTTTATGGTCCTGAAAGACGTTTCTTATGTTCACCATGGCTGCATTTATAATCAAAATCACAGTAATAACTACTATTGTGAATAATTATTACAATTTAACATTTTTCTATTTTGATATTTCTTTAAATGTCGTTTATAATGTCAGTGTAACATGAACCTCCAGAAATCATTCTAATATCCTGATTTGCTCCTCAAGAAACATTATCAATTTTGAAAACAGTTGTGCTGCTTCATGTTATTGTGAAAACAGTAATAAAGTTTTCAGCATTCTTTGTTGAAGTTCAAAGGAACAGCAATTATTAGAAAATATATATTTAAAAAAAATTAACAATTCACTTTATTTTTCATAAATTGAATGCATCCTTGCTGAATAAAAGTATAATTTTTTTTAATAATATAAAAAAAACTTGCTGACCCCAAATGTTTGAACGATAGTGAATGTTATCGAAAAAGGGAGGAGGTTCCTCAAAAATACTATAGGAATCATTAAAGAACCAGATTTGTTCATTGCAATCTGAATTAGAATCATTTCTTATAATTCAGATCCCTAATATCGAAATCGAAGCCAACTGACAAGAAGTGCAAAAGCTCCACGTACCTCGAGAAGCCCTTTCCACACACAGAACAGATGTAAGGTTTGTGGACGCCTCCGTCGTGTGAGCGCACGTGGTACGTCATGCGATCTTTCCTCTTAAAGCGCTGCTGGCATATAGGACACTCGAATGGTTTTTCGTCCGAGTGTGACAGCTTGTGACGGTTCAGATGGTAAACGTCCCGGAAGGCTTTCCCGCACATTTCACAGCCGTGGTTCTTCTTTACGGGTTTGGGTGGCTTTTTGGGGGCACTGTGTTGGGTCACATTGGACATGGACATCGGGGACATGATAGTAGAAGCGGAGGACGTTGAAGTGGTTGCCGTGGAAAGGATGCCAGCAATGGTTGAGATGTAGGCAGGGTTGCCCGTGGTCTCATGGGACATGGTGGAGATGAGTGGGACCATGGTGGGTGCTGCTTGTGCAGTTTTCTTGGGTCTGGACTCCATTTTGATGCCGGTGTGGCAGGACTCATGCCGGCGGAGGTGGTAGCTGTCACGAAAGGCCTTGTTGCAGTAGCCGCAGATGAATGGCGTCTTGCTCTTGTGCTCTTTCTTGATCACGGGCATTGGACCACCTCCTCCGGCATTCCCACCCCCTCCTCCCCCTGTCCCGCTGGCTACGTTGTCCTTGAGGAGCTCGGCGGCGCTGACGGGGGGCTTGTGGTCCAGAGGAATGGGCATCACAGGCTTCTGGTCCTGCGGCTCAGAGTTCAGCAGTGGCAGCAGGCTGTTCGGGGCCACCTGGTGCTGGTGGTGAAGGGCTTCATTAGCCTGCTGGAAGGAGAAGACAGAACCGGGCAGAGGGGTTAAAAATGGTGATGCACAGGCAAAAAAAAAAATACTGACAATATTAACTAAAATTACGTCTGATAGATGATATTATAAATTCTATAATATATAGAATTCAATATATAATGTATATTGAAACTCTGTGCTTAATAAAAATAATAAATAACAGAATAAAATACTAAATAAAATAAAAATATTAGAACAAGGAATGAGATAAGACATGTTATGCAAATAATAAAAATAATAGAATAAAATACAAAAAAATTTATTAATAACACACAAAATATCAGAATAACAAAATAAAAAACAAATATAAGAATAATAAAAATAAACTAAATAAAATGAAAATGATAGAATGAGAATAAAAAATAATACTAAATAAAATAGAATGAGATCAAATAATAAGATCAGAATAATAAAATAAAACATATACAAAAAAAATAAATAATTGTAAAACCGTTAAAAATAAATAAAATAAAGTCATGTGTGATGGCAACCCCCTGCCCCAAAAAATTAATTCAGAGAAATATTATAATCCAAAACGGTTTTATTTGTTTACAAAAGCTTTAAGTATTTACAATATACATAGAGAATTTAACATGCTTTAAGTGCTATCAGGCAGCAAAAGATACATAACTTTAATATTTACATAACCTCAAAAAATCTTGAAATTATATAAAACAACTTTTATATAACTATTTGTAATAAAAAAATATAATAGAATTAAATAATAGATTACATATGAACACACAAGCACATATTCGCTTTTGCACCGGTTTACTTATTTTACTTTTGGTAAACTCTGGGGCTCCAGTGCGTTTGAACAGATGAAAAACTCTGATCTCACTGATGTAGATGATAAAGTCCATCTTGCACAGAGTTTTTGTGTGTGTGTGTGTTCTGTTCCCATCAGCACTTCCGGCAGCCTGTGGGGTGACTAACGATGAGCATAAGTTCAGGAATGAACACACACGCTCACGTTACATACATACAAACACACACTGGACTCGACAGCTGGCAGGACGAAGAGGCACTCCATTGAGAAATATCTCATTAAATCAAATGAGTCAAGTTTCCCCTCTTCAACGACAGAAAAGCATGCTGGGCTAATGACTGGATTCAGAATTCCTGATTCAGAATGATTCACAGTGTTATCAAAAGTGTCATCTGGGCCCCAAACTCATGACACAGATTACGCTGCAGTCGTGATCGAGCACATGCTGGCATACGCTGGGTACAGGGCAGAGGCTGTGCGCTGATTAACTGAACTCAAAAACAACGCCGGGCCACCGAGGAATCTAAATCTGTCCAGCATAAACTGATCTGCTGAGATGCTCCCGGTTCAACATGTGACTGCAAAATTAACCGTAACACAAGTGAGATGATTCAGCGGGTCAGGAACAAACTCAGCTAAACCTGTGAACGAGATGACAAGGACTTTACAGAGAAAACAAGAGCCATGCAGCACTTACACTTAGACTTGTGCCGGTATTTGGTAATGCGATATATCACGGTAATGAATATGCACGATATTGTTATCGTGGGCACTTCTAAATACCGTGAATAATTATATATTACAAATTATTCCGAATTTTG
>NW_015544227.1:1081638-1099836 GCF_001515605.1 Sinocyclocheilus anshuiensis | reverse complement strand
AATAACTTCTGTAGCAAATGTAGCTATTGCTCATTGTGAATGTTAATGCATTAACTAAGGTTAACTAATGAGGTCTTATTGTAAAGTGATACCTATTGGTCTTTATAGTTCTTTTGCACTTTAATCTGTGTAAAACTTTTAACTTTATACATTTTTCTGTAATATAGTTATTTTTGTTATAAGAAAAAAGTTATTAAACCTGTTATACTGTATTATGACAGCACTTTTTTAAAACTAAATTTCAATATCGCGATAATACCGTATACCGTGATAAAAGCATTAGCAATTAATCGCAACATGAAAATTTGATACCGGCATATCCCTACTTACACTACAGATAGTTGTGTTTGACGGACAGGAATATGAAAGATATTTATATTTAGAATTTGATAAGCAATATATTGGCTGATTTTAGATATCAAACTACATTAAAGTCCAGATCTCTTCTGTTTCAAATGTATTCAGCAAGGATGCATTAAATTGATCAAGTGACAGCAAAGACATTTATAATGTTATGAAAGATTCTATTTCAAATAAATTGCTGTTCTTATTCATCAAAGAATCCAGAAAAATGTTTAATGGTTTTAACAAAAATATTAAGTAGCAAAACGGTTTTCAACACTGATAATTTTTTATAAACTGTTAAAAAAATCAGCATATTAGAATGATTTCTGAAAGATCATATGAAACTGAAGACTGGAGTAATGTTCAGCTGTACCATCATACAGGAATAAATGTATTTATTTTACATTTTAAAACATATCAAAATAGAAAACTGTTATTTTAAATTGTAATAATATTTTACAATGTTACTGTTTAAACTTCAGACGCGGATTTAAATGCAGCCGACAGAAAATCCTGCCGTGCCACAGAGTGCCATTCACATAGTTGTCCTTTAAATTACATTATATTGGTCCCGAATTGTTGTTAATGTACATAATGAATTGTGTATTGTGCATTTTCAGCAAAACGTTTGTCTTTCTGTGGCTCTAATAAAGTCTGTGTGCTTCATTTATAGAGCTATAATATAGGTCGCGCTTTCTCTTTCCGTTTGCTCCGTTTTTTAAACACCGAACTTCAAACTCATCCATGCCAAATTGTTCATTCTTGAAGTAAACTTGTGTCCATTTGGTGATTAAATAAACTGTTTTAGACCGCTGCTCGAGTTGAACGCGACACGTCCGGAGTGTGTGAGATACCGGTGAGTTCTCCTAGACTCAGTGTTGCGCTTTTATTTTGATAATCATTATTTTGATAATCATCAAGTGTTCAAGAATAGAAGCAGTTAAAGTGTGAGAGTATACATACAACATCCATATGTATATAATTTTAATGCTATAGCCTTTATGTATATATTTAAAGATGTGCATCTTTAAGCATGACAGTTGAAATGAAATGGTAACACTTTAAAATAAGAGTCCATTTGTAGCAATAAGATTAATGAAAGCTGTGTAAGTATTGTTCCTTGTTAGTGTTACCAAGCAAATTAAATCAACACAGAAGCTGCATCTGAAGTGGCATTTAGATGTATTTACACACATGTATTTTGTCTAATGCAAGACATGAATGCATTTAACCTGCAATTACAAATGCATAAATAATGTTTTGATATATTAAACATAAAACGTTGAATACGGACATTTGAAATGATTTAAAACATGAAAAAAAAAGGTAGCATTAAGATTAATGAAAGCTGTGTAAGTATTGTTCTTTGTTAGAGTGTGTTAATTTCAACATTTACTATTACTATTATTATTATTATTACTACTCCTAGTAGTAGTATGGTTCAGTAGTATTTTAGTTTTTGTTCAGTATCAATTTTAAAACTATCGGTTAATTAATCGGTATCGGCCAGTGTGGTCCAACCTAGCTATCGGTATCAGCAAAATCCACTATTGGTCGACCTCTACTTTTTACTGTACTTGTAATCAAATAAATGCAACCTTGGTGAGAATAAGAGACAAAAACATTAAAACAATTTTTTACAAGCCCCAAATTTCTGAACAGTAGATATAAATGGAAAAAAAATTACTTTCACAAATACAACAAAGAATAAAGAAATGGATTGACTTTCAAAGTCTATATCTGTGCAAGCCAGATGTTGCCTCAGCAGTTTAAAAATGCATGACAATTTTATGATGTGGTTTTGTGACACAATGCTGACTTACTGTCCTACTACAACTCAAAAAGTGTATACTTTCCCATTATGAGTGAATTATTTACTTTCAGAGCATAGAAGTATGTGAAATGGGATGCAGCCAGCTTGAACACACAGTGAAACCCACCGGGCAGGCCTGGAAACAGAGGTGGATGTTTGTCTGTTTGTTTACTGAGGCTTCTGGGAGGCTGGATGCACTCCTTTAGTCCTCTCTTACACACACAGAGCAGCGTGAGCGATTTGTTTACACAGACAGGGGTTTACCGCTGATTACAGAACCGGCTTTCTGACAAGATGCGCGTTAAATATCGCATGCGATTAATCGTGCAGCCCTAGGCAAAAGCTTACAGACACTCACTGCTAACCTACATCACAACCTACCCTGGCAGACACTGATCTCAGAGCCACAACAACAGGACAAATGAGAGGGAAAGAATATACAACGATCACAAACACATCAATTGCCAAATTGGGTCTTTGTGAACACGTATGAAAGTTAAATCCAATGCATATGAACAGTCCTAACGAAGTGGTTCACCAAAAGGAATCCGACTTCTCAACCCTACCACAGCCTGAGGCGCTTAAAAGACCCGATAAAGTGCAGCAAACGCCCTGTTCACCCACTATTGATGTTCAATGGAGCATCTAAAACAGGCACAACCCCCACAAACCACAGAAACAGCCCCAAACCAGCTAGGTAAAAAAAACACACAAAAAAAAAATCCTTACCCAACTACACACAACTAATGAGCAAAACAAATCAGATGCAGATTTTAAACAAAGTCAGCGAAAGGTCAAAGGTGGCATTACTAGGGCTTGGCCCCTGAGAGAACAGCTTCCCCTGCCTTGATAAAACAACAAGGCCTGTCAATTCTCAGAGGCAAAGGAAACACAAGGATGGGTTCACCAATCATCTAGTTAATTTATAAAAAATATTTTCCAACTTGCTAAAGAGGGTTTTAGCATGCTCAAAGTGACTGCGGATGCTAAAACCTGTGCAGTTGTTGTAAAACTGTTTTGCCTCTCAAATTTCAAAATGACTATAATAGTTTTGTGCTAAAAAGGTATTTTGATATTTAGCATGCTTATTTGATGAATATTTGGCTTGTAAAGCATTGCATTGCATGATGTATACAGTATTTTACATATATTGTATATACTGAAAAAATGCCAGTGTGTTTAAAGTCTTGTAGTAACTGTCTGGATGCTAAAACCTGTGCAGAAAAGTTGTCTCAAATTTGATTAGTTTTGTGCAAAAAAAGAGTTCATGATTTAGCAATTTTATATTTTGAATATGTGTCTTTCAAAGCACGGCATATTCAATACGAACAATTTTTGATTTTAAAAATCTGTAATTTTGCACATGCTTAATCAGGAGCAAGTGATGCCGTTGGTCTCTGCAGCAAAAGAAGGACACCGCAATTAAGATGCGCAATCTCCTGCAATCACGGAGAGAGCAGGGTTAAATACCTGACCTCTCCCATTCAGCATCATCCATCCATCTCACAGGGCTGACCGCGACGCAGGCAGATGCAGGACAAGAGAAATGAACGCTTCTTTCTGCTCCTTATTTCATCTGCTCTATTGTGATGGACACAAATCGGAGCGGGGATGCCCTCACGGATACGCAGGGGGTCTTTGTGCGGGAGTCTTCTCCGATTTGGTTCCTCTATTCATGAGGAGAACCGCATATCTACACACACACACACACACACACACCTGCTCGCTCACTTCCTATAGCATCCCAGTCATCAGTTTACTGGGTACGTCAGGGAATGCGAGTCTAGACTAGGCCACTGCGTGCACGCGCATGTGTGTGTGTGTGTGTGTGTACTTTGCGAGCATGTGACACAGAATGACTGTAGCCCTGCTGCGTCTTCACGCCACTCTGACAATTTTGATACAAATCGGCTCTGAAGGCTGAGGTCAGTGTAACGTAAATAACAGAGAAAACGAGTTCAGCGAGAGAATAAGGAGTTTTGAAAAGCCAGCGGTGGCACAATGGAGATCCGCAATGGGCCCGGGCTGGATGCTGAAACACATGGTAATTAATTTGAGTAAAGCTTTCTTAAATTTGAATTTGAAAAGAAACAGTAAAGAAGAAAGGGTGATTAAACGGGCAAAACAAACAGTACAAAAGGAACAGGGAGCTTGTGGGAAGGCGAACAGCTCATAACACTACACAACCCAGCTGTTTACAACTATTAGACCCTAAAGGACAAATCCCAATGCATAATCTCCCAGCAGTTCACACATTTTCACAGACATATGAAGCTTGTGTTACACTGGGACTGGTGGGGGGCGGTATGACCACAATCTTACATCATGCTATGAGATATTATATCACAGTAACTGTATACAATAAAATAATTTTTGCTGGAAATTCAACCCCATAATGTTGAATATATTGCTCAATCATAGCATATGTCTGTTTTTGTCCATATATACATATTTATATAAATAATAGATTAATATTTCACATGAAAAACAAATCATATATATTTTTTCATTTAAAATATTAATCTATTATTCTGTCTATTATTAATCTATTATTATATCCACAAAAATAGTCAGATGCTATATAATTAGGGGTGGGAATCACAGGGTACCTCACGATACTATACGATACGATATGATACACGGCTCACAATACAGATCATATCACGATACAGCAATTTTGTGATCATTTATATATTGCTAGACAATTCATAATGATACATCACAATATCTGTCTATGAAAACAAAATGCCTGTGAATTAAGTGCAGGTTCTCTCTCTTCATTCAAGTCCAAACTGATGAAAATTCTGCAAAAATGAAAATTCTGTCATCATTTACTTACTCTCAAGTTGTTTTAAACCTGAATGAGTTTCTTTCTTCTGTTGAATAAATTTGGCATCAGTGCAAAAACACACATGATATAATCAAGGCTGTAATACAGTAACACATTGTAAATATAAGCCACATTTTAAGTCACTGTAAAAGAGCTGATATGATGTTAAAACCACACCTTTGGATAAATTGTGGTATAAATGGTATAACAGACTGATGTGTTGCCACAATTCATACCGTTTCTTGATATATAGCGGCATCATACCACCCCATCCTAACTGTGATGCTACATGAAACATTTGAGAGAATGTCCAAGCAAACATTTCCACTCTGATGAGTCAACTGAGGCACTGACTCTGACAGCACAAGTAAATATGAAAGTTTAAATCTGTTCTGAACACTAAAGGCAAGAAGCGGCTGGGCCCCGGAGATAATGGAGCAGGTCTGATGCGCGTCTAGTCTGTGCTGTGCATCTGATCAACAAAGGAAGGATGTTTTATGAGTCAGTGACTCTTGAGTCACAAGCTCGGTGATAAATGGATTATGGGAATTCTACTTTCTCTAGGCTACACTAGGTCACTATGGGTCACAAAGACCGACTAGCTGTCCAACAACTGATTCGAAGTCAACTAGTTTATCAAAACCAACTTAAACCAGGTCAACTTTTAAAAAGTGCATCCCCAGACACCTGAATAACATGCCCAGTCATTAAACACCCACTGAAGTGATTCACCCTCAAACTAAAATTTACCATCAGGAGAGCTTCTGCAATCTCACCAAGTTCATGATTAAAGCCCAAAGTCACCACTTTCACTATGATGCTCTATCGAGAAAGAAAGAAACTTTGTAAAACTTGTGTGGCGGCGTTAGATCAAACTTGTCTAATCTCACTTCCCGACGACTGACTGTGAAATGACTCAGACGTGCAGCACTTCAAGGGCAAAACAAGACCTCAAACATCTATTGCTTATGGAAATATGACATCTTGCAAATCAATATCAGCTTTATTAGAGCAAAGGTTAATATGTAAACAATTTTGTACATGTTTCCTAGGATCTTTTTAGTAGAGTCTAATATAGTGAAGTATGGGTCACAGTGTTACACACACTATTACACAGGTAATAAACAAATATAAAAGAAGACATGCAAAGTAAAGAACAGTTAGGTAAACTCATCCATATGGCTCCACATGTGCTGAAAACAAAACATGTTCCCCAGAATAATTCATAGTAGTAGTACATACAGTAAAACTCTCACTGACATCAAAAGCTCTATGATCACAAGGCATGATAAATATGATCTTCAACAATATTAATATACATGCATCCAGCTGCAGAAAATCACACAGAGGGACCAGGTGCAATATATATGAACCAATGCATTTTGTAAAAGGTATAATGAAAAGCATAAAGTTAAACTAAAGCCTGTGGATAGAAGTGACTAAGCAAAAAGCAATCCAACCGAACACCTCATAAAGGGAGTTTAAATGTGAACAAGTCCTCAGGATCTGAGTCACTAGCAGCTTATTATTATTATTCTGATTCTTGCTGTCCCAAAGTTGATATACAGACAGATAGATAGACAGATGGTTCCCAAACCTTTTGACTAATGGTTATCTATAACTTTTGTTGTAATAAATAAGTTGTTATAATTTTACAATGTATGTAAAATTACATGTTACCATTTTATACATGATGTCACTCACAAAAATATTTCCACCCAATTAAAAATGTAAATATCTGTATTACTTATTTTTTTCAAAATATATATAGTCTATAGAGATTTCCATAACTTTGTTTTCTGTAACTTTTCCATGCCTGAAAAATCACAAATTAAAAAAAAAAAGCTGATATTTCCAGATTTTCCATGACTATGGGAACCTTACACAGAGGTACAGACAGAGGCAGAGGTGGAGAAAAACATAAAGTGATAGAGGAACTGATGATGGACTGATCTACAGAGGGGGATAAAATGGAGAGATAGATGGAGATAGAGACAGAGGAACAAACAGAGAGACTGACAGAGTGAAATATTTATAAAGGAGTGAATGGGGAGATGAATGACCAGATAGAGACCTACAGAGGGAAAGATAAATGGAAGAGAGATGGAGATGTGACCGGATAACAGAGAAATATAGCGGGATAGATGGAGTACAGACAGAGGGGTAAACGGGGACAGAAGGAAAGATCTACAGAAGGAGAGAGATAGAGTAAAATTATGTACACATGGCTACATCTATAGAGTCAGATAAGAAGGGTAAAGAGGGATATAGGGTTAAGTTAGATATAACCTACAGAGATAGAGGGGTAAACACAGCGACTGAGTGTTACTACATCTATAGAGGGAGCGCAGCTGGGCGCCCGGGACTCATCTACTATTGTTTTGCTCCAACTGCGCCTTTTCAAATATCTCTGTTGATAAAGTAGACTGAAGCAGGCAGGCCGGTAGCATGAGTGAGCGGCGCACGGACGGCGTGTGAGTGTGAATGTGCGTGTGTGTTTAAGAGAGAGAGTTTCTCACCTGGAATAAGAAAGAGCTCCAGCTCTGCTCCATCGTCGCGTCTCACTCACAGAAACAAAGCGCTCAACATGGCAGAGCGAGACTTCCGCCACCCCGCGGAACGTACCACTCGCGGGAAGGGGGGATACAACAGCAGTCTGAATGATTTAATGAATAAAACACTATTCAGTTTTACAGTATGGTACATTATAAACATAATTACACAGACTTTGTGGTACAAGACACTTTGTCCATGCGTCGAGGGTAAATCACATGACGTACTGAATTTAGTGATTTTCAAAGCACCCCTGTTTTTCATCTCCATCTCATCAGATTCTCGGGACGCTCCAAAAAACAGGAGTGAAGTTGATGAATAGCGTTGAACTGTCGCGAGACTCGTCATAACTCACTGCGCGAGACTGACTGCAGGATTTATCTGCATTTATATGATTAGACATGCTCTATCTGTGTATGTACATGTAAAGTCTATTTCATACATTTAAATACAACGTTATGCATATTAAGGCTTAATTTATCTGCCTAGTAATATTGGGGATTTTGATTAATTTAAAAGACATGAATCTTTTCACTAAAAAGATTTGTTCAGATTCGTTCATTGATTCATTCAGTGTCCCAGTCCGTATGTTGCTCCAGTAGTGAATGATTAATTGAATTAACCGAATTGATGGAATCAAGCATCCTCAGCACGATGCTTTCGGTCATTCAGTTCATTCATGAACGAGATGTCCTAGTAGTAGTTCATTCGGTTTGTTCACAAACGAGATGCTCTGAGATGAGTCATTGCATGGAAGTTCATTGAATCGACTCGTTCATTTAAAAGATTCGTTCAAAACACCGAAAGACCAGATGAAGCAAACCTACATGGGACAGAGTTGTGTGCCCCTTTTAACCTGATTTATTCCTATAAATCCCCCAGCAGACACACGAGAATGATTAGCTGAAGACGCAGAGACAGCCCGGTCTATTTTAGGATCGTTTTATAATTAAGAGAGCTAGTCCTGAACTGAATTAACTTAATAACCCGATTTATTATCAGCGGGGTGCCCTTCTAATAGGTCACAAAGAGATTAAAAGGTCATGCTTCATAAGACTGTTTTTCCAGAAGTAGTATAATAGCATTTGCGTGGCTACCAAACATTAAACGTTAAATGCTAAAAGCATTTAATTAGGACTTAAAGGGTTAGTTCATCCAAAAATGAAAATTCTGTCATTAATTACTCACCCTCATGTTGTTGCAAACCCCTAAGACCCTCGTTCATCTTCGGAACACAATTTAAGATATTTTTGATGAAATCTGAGGGCTCTCTGACCCTCCCATAGACAACAAGGTAACTACCACGTTCAAGGTCCAGAAAAGTACCAAGATGATCGGCAAAGTAGTCCATGTGACATCAGAGTTTCGAAGGGTTGAAGGGTGTAGGGGACCAAACAACTGTTCCTTGAAGTGCCCTTCTGCATCATTATCATCACGTGCCCACACGGAGGCGCCGTCATAATGCAAAGAATCTGCGCAAAGGATCATGGGAGCCCGAAGTCAGTTGTACCCTTCGAAATCCTTCATTCCGAAGGGCCCTTTGAAGTGGCCAGTTTTGAGCACTTCGATTTGGAACGACCCTTCAATATGGCGGCCATGATTGTTTTTACTCCGAAGTGCCCTTCGGAGGGCGATATATCCTGTTTGGAACGCACCGTGGGTCAGCGCCGCCACACGCTCGCGTCATGATACTGTCGTGAACACGCATCCACAAGTGATATTTCATCAAAAATATCTTAAATTGTGTTCCGAAGATGAACGAAGGTCTTACGGGTTTCGAACAACACGATGGTGAGTAATTAATGACAGAATTTTCATTTTTGGGTGAACTAACCCTTTAAGTTTTGATTTCAGTCTTTCAATTTGTAATGTACATTAAATAATAAAAAATAGAAATGAAAAATGTATTATTTTACTAAATATATTAGACATGTTTTACTTTTAATACAGCTCCAATATTCTGGCATTCTTTGTGTTGAAGGTTTTAGAATAGGTTTCTATGGAAATATTTTTTTTCTGAGTGCAACAAAAAATTAAATAAAGCAGTATTACACTCTAAAAAATGCTGGGTTAAATATAACCCAGCGCTGGGTTAAAAAGGGACAATCCCAGCTTTTGAACCCAACCGCTGGGTCAAAATAACCCAATAGCTGGGTTAAAACAACCCAATAGCTGGGTTTGTCCCTTTTTAACCCAGCGCTGGGTTATATTTAACCCAGCATTTTTTAGAGTGTAGGAGTGAAGAACTGTTTTGTGCAGAGAGCTGTTTGCGTCTGTTATATTTTTACCAACTATGACACTGGGGTTGCATCAGGACCAGCTGATTAGTACAGTATGTTCTTGCGGTGAATTTGATATGAAATGTGATCATCATATAGGCCAGTTTAAAATCCTCTTCTTCCATAATGACCCTGTGGAGCACCTTTTAATGGTTTATGTTTGGCACAAAATTGTCTAAAAACCTAAACATAGAAGGAAATACGTATAATGTTTGATCAGTCCAAGAAAGTGAGGTCAGGTGCAGAGAAACTGGCAAAATTGATTTGCTATGGCTATAAGCATGAGATAAGAAAGATTTACATTTTCGACCAAAACACCACAGCCAAGTCAGAACATATGATTTATAGACCTGTATTGGGTTGAGAAGCTTTGGTTCAATTAATGGTTTGGTTAAAGTTATTTTAAATATTTATGGATTTGATGTTTTGTTTGATTTGACTGGACTTTAAATGGACACACTTTCTTATTTTAATGCAATTTTTGGCACTAAACCTTTTAAACATCTAAAACTTTGTGCTCAATCAGGTTCCAAGTCCAGAACAAGAGATGCCAATAAGAATGTAAGATAAGTAAATCACAAATGTGCAACAGATGGGGATTTGGAAGATTATTGCGTAACTGGAGAATTATAAAAACATACATAAAGAGGGATAAGTATTGTCACAGAGTTGGTCCAAAGGAGGGCGCTATGCCCATGCAAATGAAACTGAACCACCATCAATACAATATTGCAATTAAATTTGTGTACGCAAAATCAAGAACATGGTTAATTTTAAAAGACAATAATTTCTATTGAATATATTTCACATTTTTTATTGCTTTTTTAATTTACAATATCAATAGTGTGCATACTCGTCTATTCTTGTCCTATTTATTCTTTTTCAGTATTATTATTATTTATTCCTATAGAGGGCTAATTGATTAATATCTGTAGCTATTATTCTTATAAAAATGATCGAATAATACAAATTATTATCTCAACCTGTATTTTATTTTTGTTTAATTGGTTGCTTTTTAAGCACTATACTGTGTTGCACATCAGACAAATATACTTTGAGCTTAGTCAAAGCATCTCGACCTAAAACTCTCTAGGTTTCAATAGCTCTTAGTCATGCAAAAGGGATGAACTGATGTGTTCAACTTTTCTTGAGGGGATCATATCCAGCAGAGCTCAGTGATCCGGGAGCGCGCTCGTCCCACTGACCGTCAAACGCTCTAGACGCGTTTCCACAGGACCGGTGCTGCAGTTCAGTGCGCACCGGCAATCGCCAGACTATTTCAGCACCGTTTCAGCGGTAAGTTTGTTTATCTTTAGCATTTATGTTTAACTCACTGTACAGGTGAACAGTCTGTCTGTTTGCATTGATGCGGAATAAATAGGCTTAGAGAAGCGCATTACGCGCACCAAAACATTCACCTTAAAGCCATGATATACGTGATCAAAAAAGTACTGCATATAAATGCATGATTTGAGTATAGGGTCTAATACTGCATTAATGAGTATTATATTAAAAGCACAAAGAGTTTCATTTTTAAAAGCCTCGTAGATTTACATTAAGAGCTGAATCAGTAAATGTTTCTGCCGGTAGTTTATCTATAGAGCTGAATTCAACTTTACATGACAGACATGATTCTGCAGGTGAGGTCAAGTGAATTCGTAGCATATTTATTGTTACACAGAAATTTAATTCGAAGAGGAAGCGTTCAGGGGGCGATGAGATGCGGAGTTTCAGGAAGTGATTCGTTCTACTCGTTTTGTTCGGATAATCGTGAAAACTGATCGTTTTAACATCATCACTGATTTATGTCGCTGTGTTTTATATAATGTTTATGTCATTGTTGTGTACATTTTATGTTGTCGATGATAAAAGCTGTACGGATCTCTTACCGATTTTTTGTACCTGTCAGGAAAGGTAAGAGCAGCCAATGAGATTGTGTGACGTCACACAGGGGTCTACCGTCACGTGTACACTTTCTTTACTCTTTTGATTAATAAATTATGTGCGGGGTTTTTTAAGCTGTGTTAACCCATGAATTACTGAAATGACTGATGAACATTGTCCGGTGCACTATATTATTGTATTCTTTATCATATTATAGACTATTATTTGGTCTGCTTTTAGCCATTATATCCAAAATGTACAACCTTTTATTTATATATATTTTATATGTAATATTTATTTATAGTATATATATATAAATGTATACATTTTACATAAATTCTCTCTCTCTCTCTCTCTCTCTCTATATATATATATTATTAATAGTAATAGTAATAGTAATAATAATAATAATTTCAATTTGTTTAATAACAATTACAAAAAAAATTATGTGCATTTTAAACCCCATGACTACTACAGTCATTGCAAAAAGGAGGAACATAAAAACAATGTGTTCTGTCAATCTGTTGTTTTAGAGGAGGGCTTCACCTGTAGCTGAGGTGCCCTTGGTGCTGTGGAACCGGTGCTGGTCATGACTGAATGCCAACATTGATCTTTATGCTGTGAAGAGACCTAAATCTGGTGGATTCTACATTTGGGCCCAACCATGTTCCACTTAATCAAGAAAGATAAAGACAAGGAGAAGGATGGAACAAAAAAGGAGAAGAAGGAGAAGAAAGAGAAAAAAGAGCGAATGTCTCAAGCCGAACTGAAGAGTCTAGAGGAAATGAGTGTGAGGAGAGGTTTCTTTCATCTTCATCGAAGTAGCTCTAAACGAGAGGCGAAAGGAAAGCTGGAGATTTCCAGCCCCATTCCCATCAAGGTGGTCCGAAACACAGAGCTCAGCCTGTCAGATGTGGACCTTAGGAAACTCTACACTCAGGGTACCATAACACCCACGAGCTCCAGCGATGACATTAAGCTGGACCAAGACGTCCGCCGGTCATCCATCAAAGAACAGGCAGTCAAGTACGACTCCATGACAAAGCAAAATTCCCAAGTCGAACAAATCTTGAAGCGGTTTTCTTTTTCACAGAAGAGCAAAGAAGAAAGCCCTTCAGGGTCAACTGCACCATCAGCGCAGAACTCCACCATTCCCTCACCTCAGGTAGAGGTCAAGGTATTCAATCCCCCGCCTCTATATACACCTCACCATCCCACCAGCCCTGCAAAGATGGTCCAGGTCCCAGAGATAGTGGACCAAACGTTCCCAGCAGACTTGCGCTTGCCTGCTGTGGCGCCTCCACAGATTCCTGCACCAAGAGAGTTGGAAATTCAGCGCCGCAACATGGGCGATTTTGGCTTTTCCCTTCGTCGCACCACCATGGTGGACCAGCGGCCCGATGGGTCTCTCTACCGAAAGGTGGTTCACTTTGCTGAGCCCGGCGCTGGGAATAAGGACCTGACTCTGGGGCTGGTACCAGGCGACCGTCTGGTAGAGATCAACGGGAGGAACGTGGAAAGTAAAAGCAGGGATGAGATCGTGGAGATGATCAGGCAGTCTGGAGACACGGTACGTCTGAAGGTGCAGCCCATCGTGGAGTTGAGCGAGCTGAGCCGCTGCTGGTTGAGGAACACCAGAGGCCCGTACCACGATGTTTACGAGGTGAGATACACAAGCTTATGTATCATGGTTGTGATGTGTTGAATCACACAAAGAAGACTTGCTCTTGAGCCAAGGAGCAAATGTGGATGGCATGGGTTTGAGTCTGGTTTGCAAGCTCTTCTTAACATAATTTTCTGTTGTCTCCCCACCATCCACTAGGCCAATAAAACCCATTGAAATTGTGTCACTATAATCTGATAAATGGTGTGTGTTTTTTTCTTCGCTAAAAGTGCTTTTTGCTGTTTCTCAGGAAAACCAGTACAATTTGAGGGTACATACTGTATGTTTCAGCAACTTTTCAGATGAAAGATCAGTTTCAGCCTTGAGGTATTCTGTGAATTCACAGAAATATGAGTGTTTCTGTTGAAAAAAGATGAGCTGTTGATGATGTCAACAGTTTCAGTGAGACAGCTTGGGGGGTTAATAACCTGTCTAATGCGTATTTGTCACTTTTACCCATAATCCATCTGCATTGTGTAGAGTCCCATTATGAAAGACAGTAGAGTCCCATCTGAGTGGAACAAATGGCAAAAAAGCAGAAAAAGTCCATATTGTTATCTAATACACTGTTAAATGGAGAAGTTCTGAGCCAGAAAGTGTCTTTTATTTGTTCACTGAATGTTTTGTGATATTTACCCTACATGATTTCAAACAATAAAGCATGGCGCTAGCAACGCCAATGGCATGGGTTCGATTCCATGCATGAACTGATAAAATGTATACTTTCAATGCAGTGTAAGTCGCTTTGGATAAAAGCATCTGTGAAATGCATAAATATAGAAGTTGGATGTAGATATGGATTGGAAACTATTCCTGAAGGTCTAATCGTATATTCTGGGATTTTTGTTTCAATGTTTGCAGCAGAATTAGAGACTTGTCTGCTCTCTTGGCTTTGCTGTATTCCCCAGTTGCTCTCTGACACATTTTCATCTCTGTATCCTGGTACAGCTGAGTGAACGGCCCCATTTCTGAATGTGGGCGAATCTGTTGGCCTGACAGCACTTATAGTATATTTTAGTCTTATGTCGTAAAGCATTGATGGGTCTTTTGATAACAGAGAGGAAAACACTGAAAGCGAACATTTCTGTGATTTTGTTGTTGTCAGTCTGAAGGTCAGGTGCTCCAGGTGAAAGCAGATGTGATGTCAGTTGTGTCTGTTCCTGTAATAATCTGTCATCATGATTCGTCAGATATTTCATGTCAGTTGCACTCATCTCAGACAAAAAATGTCACAAGCTCAAAGTCACGTAGGAAGTCACAGTGGTTACATTTCCCCATTATTATTAGATGCTTGATGTTTATGCATAAATAGTACAAACCTTGAGTTCAGTTGCCTTAAAAAATAATGTGTGCATATGTCAATTTTTGTTAAATCCTTAAAATGTAATATAAAGTTACAGATTTTGTATTAATTAAACGATTAGGAAAACACTTTTTTCTTCACATTTTTATTCACAACTGAATCTGTGCCTTGCATTCTCTTGTAAGTTATTTTTAGTGAAAAGTAATTTGACAAACTAATCTATAATTATGACGTTATTTTGACTAATGATGAAATCATTTTCAACTTATTCTAGTATTCTAGTAGGTTGAATGTCACAGAAGATCCGGGACATATTTTTAAAGAAACGTCTTATTTTTTCCAACATATTTTCAATGTGCCAGCAAATGGTTTTGCAAACAATTTAAACAAATTGAGAAAAAATTACAAATACAAATACTTTGTTTAGGCTGACGTCCAAACTCTGATATATTCATTTGATCTGGTTCAGCACGAAACCAGAGCTAAGAAGAGATTAAAGTGCATGGAGTGATTTATTTGTGATGTGTAGAATAATGTGGGGGAGGTCAAATATAGAATACTGTGTTTCTGTACTGTAATATTTGCTCTTTTGAACATTAAGAGGTTTATCCTAGTGCAGCTGAGAGCATCTGGCCAGCTCTTCACACAAACAGCATTTCATCTAATGGAGTGAAAACAGGAAGAAACAGGTGTTTGAAGAGAATATTTTGGTCAAGCTAATCAAATGTGGTGGCGTGGATCACACGAGTCAGCAATGGCTCCTGCTGAACCCGTTGTCATGTTGTCATGCTTGTGTTTGGATAGGAATGTGTGTGGAGAGAACTCGGCCCTTTGCATGCCTTCTGCTAATGGATAACCAGTGAAATCTCTGTGTCAAAGTCTGAGTGTTATTTTAGTACACCATCAATTTTAAAGTATGTCAGCCCATTAGAAATGTTTTATAGCCAACCCAGTGTAAAAAATACATAAATAACTATATAATTGAATCAATAAGAAATAGCAATATTTCTTGGGAAACTTTCTAATAACTTTCATTAGAAACATTAACATGATTGCATTACATAATTACCATTAAATATCTGGATGGACCCCCTTTATATGTAAATCCCTTGTTGATAACTGTGGGCCTACATCTATTAAACCTTGTTTCCACCGGGATAAAAAAATACAAAAGATTGTGACTTTTTATCTCATAATTCAGACTTTTTTTTTTTTTTTTTACAGTTGTAATGTAAACTCTGAACCAAGTGATGTGAACTCAGAAATGTGAAATATAAACCTTTAGTTTATATATTTTATATCAAAGTTTATATCTTGAAATTCTGACTTTTCTTACATTTTTGAGTTTTTAGCTCACAATTCTGAGTTTATATCTCGAAATTCTAACTTTTTCCTCAGAATTGCAGGGAAAATTGTGAGATAAAAAGATGCAAATACTTTACATTTTAAGTCTTTTTTTATGCGTTGGTGGAAACGGGCTCTCATATAAATCCTAATAGTTGCCTATATACATAGACATTTATGCAATCTAGATGCCTCTGGGCAAATTTAACCCCAATAATGCTGAAAAAAACAGAGCACATCAATCAGAGGAGATGCTAAGAATCTAGGACATTCAAGTTACGTTGACCAGGTTTTCTCCTAGTTCCTGTTACCAAATACCAGTAACTCACAATATAAATTTTGATGAAAATGATACAAAACGCTCATACCGTCCATTCCAAATGGTGACGTTATCAGGATAGTAAATGTCAAATCAGCTGCTGTAATAAACTGCACCCTTTGTGATAAAGTGGCCAGTCTCAGCCAGCCTGCAGGGGGCAGGAGTCCCACCGGAGTTTTTACTGGCCCACTTTAAGCCAAATACAGAAAAAGACATGGCACATTTGGGATTGGCCTAGAAGCGGTTATTCTATATAAAGACTGTGATTCAGAAATCTAGACTATGCCACTGTGGAGAGCTGCATGGTGATATTGCTTGTTGCAACTTAAATATAGTCAAATGTAGACAGTTGCACACTTTTATTTGTTGTTCAGTGCAAAAAGTTTTTCCACCTGCTTCTAACCACTTGCAATTAAATTGCAGAGGCTAAATTAACCAGAGGCTAAATGTCTTGTAATAGTGCTGCGGTCATTGTCGGTCTTAAAGACGCCTTTCTATGCAAATTATTATTAGTATAGATGATTTACTCACGAAAACAGTTTTTTTTGCCTGGTGCAACTAGCTTGACCTTTTTGAAAAGGAAAAATACAACAAAGCCTTTGTTCCCGTTCATACCGTTACCTGATATGCAGTTCCTTTGAATTGGATGCTAAAATAGTGCAGACAGCATGTGCAAATAATCAACACCACAGTGTTATTTTAGTATTATTTATACAATATTATAGTATTTATTAATATTTGTTATATTTATCCAAATTTGAATTAGCTTTTATTTTTTTAAGTTTTAGTTCTTTTTTACTTTTGGCATTGTATTAGTTTATTTTATTTCTTTTTTTCTTTTTTTTCTTTTCAGTTTTAGTAAATTTAGGACTTCAATTTATTTCAGTTAGTTTCCAAGGCAACATTTCAAATATTAGTTTAAGCTTTGATTAAAGCTTTAATTAAAGTTAAGCTTTAATTTTGCCTTCATCTTTATTTCAATGACCAAAAGTCCATTTTTAATATCATTGGGCACAAATCACTCTTAGTGAGTTCCCTCCAGAACTGAAATGGAAGACAGATACTCTTATGTCATGCAGCATGTGTGGCTTTATGCCAGTAGAATGTCAGGTATTTGTTCAATCATGGTGTGTCTGTGAATGTGACAGGAAACGCTTGTGATTTTGTTTGACAGGTTTGATTGTTTGCACTGATAGTTACCGGACAGACAGGTTTCAGCTGCTTTACTGTAGTGTGAAGAACTATACTTAAACACACACGATCTCCTCACACCCTCTCCAGCTCTCTTAACTGAAGGATTGGCCTCTGAATGAATGAATCAACTCTAATCAGCCTTTTGTGTGTGACTGCTGAATCTGTTGGGAAATCTGAACCCACAAATGTATTTAGGGATTTATGACTGAGAGTTATGAACATGTTTAGAAAAGGTATTCCATGCTCTTTTGAAGTACAAGTGTTCAATGTACTATGTAGGCATTCTTTAAAGTTTACAATGCAATGCTTGCTAACCTAAAACCACCCACGCTTGTATATCAACACCTATTCAGTATTCAGAGACTTGGCCTGTCCTGATGGACAACAATGTGAACAATGCTGATACGCAAAGGTTAGTCAGCCGTAACCGAGATGATTGACACGTACAGTACGTGTAGTCTTAAAAGTGCACTTAGTAAATTTTGTTTATATTATGCTGGTTAATATTTTGGTTACAGCAATGCACTATTGGCAATAAGTTATGATTAATTTATTCAGTGCTCAGAAGTGTTTGAAAAAAATCGTTTTAAAGAAGGAAATTAATACTTTTATTTAGCAAAGAAACAATAAATTGATCTAAAGTGCCTTTCAAGATATATATATATATATAT
>NW_015544227.1:1076496-1081615 GCF_001515605.1 Sinocyclocheilus anshuiensis | reverse complement strand
AAAAAAATATCTTACAGACCCAAAACTTTTGTAGTAGTGTAAATATTTTATTTTAAAGTTGTGCATTAACAGTCGTTCAGTCTAACAGTTAATTCTCTGCATGTCTATCTCAGTCAATATTTGCAATGCTATTCTAAATAACCCCCACTAAGAATAAAACACTTTTAAAAAAAAAATATCTTACAGACCCAAAACTTTTGTAGTAGTGTAAATATTTTATTTTAAAGTTGTGCATTAACAGTCGTTCAGTCTAACAGTTAATTCTCTGCATGTCTATCTCAGTCAATATTTGCAATGCTATTCTAAATAACCCCCACTAAGAATAAAACACTTTTAAAAACAAAATATCTTACAGACCCAAAACTTTTGTAGTAGTGTAAATATTTTATTTTAAAGTTGTGCATTAACAGTCGTTCAGTCTAACAGTTAATTCTCTGCATGTCTATCTCAGTCAATATTTGCAATGCTATTCTAAATAACCCCCACTAAGAATAAAACACTTTTAAAAACAAAATATCTTACAGACCCAAAACTTTTGTAGTAGTGTAAATATTTTATTTTAAAGTTGTGCATTAACAGTCGTTCAGTCTAACAGTTAATTCTCTGCATGTCTATCTCAGTCAATATTTGCAATGCTATTCTAAATAACCCCCACTAACACTGTCCTGTATTATTTCTTTGGGCTCAATGGCTGTCTTTTTTTCGTCTGCCCTGTGAGGGTTCAACAGCCTGTGGACTATGAATGTGCTCTGACTGCTCTGAAACAATCTGTCCGTGAATGGTTTCATTAACTAGTATCAGATTAGATTATGTAATGGATTAACTTGGCTGCGCATCAGGCACTGAATACAGGAAGTGTCTTTCGTCTGTCATCAGTGTCTGCTGTCCCTCCGTCCTCTCTGTCAAATCTCTCTTTATGTCTCCACTTTGTTTCCTGGCCGATGACCCAGAAGTCTTTCTTGGGCTGTCAGTGTTGCCCCAGTGCTATTGTGAGATTGAGAGGGTCTAAATATTGACGCTGGTCAGGGGACACAGGGGTCCAGGAAGTGGCTTTAGGCAGGCTGATAATTATCCTGGTTTGGATCGCCGGGTCAGAGTGACAACCAGCTGCAGTTTTTGGGCAGATTTCTCTGGTATTTGGCAGTGGGACTGCAAAGATGTCCAGTATTCGAACTCTAACTGTGAGCATATTGGCATAGGGATGATTCCAGCTCTGACAGTATACCAGTCTGTTAAATGTGACTTGGTTAACGGTAGCAGTTGGTTAGTCATTTACTTGCTGGCCATTCACACCCTCAGAATATGGCATAATGCACAGAATTAAAACAATGCTCTTATTTACTTTCTTAATGTATTTTGAATGCCATTTGATGTTGTCATAGCGTCTGCAATTTGATTTGGTTGTGTAGCTTTGGTTTTCACAAAGGTGAAGATTGATTTCTTTCAAATTCAACACCAAGGGTGTGTTTACGCTTGTAGTTTTGTTCTCTTGGTCCTTTTGGTCCATACCAAAAAAGTCAATTAACCATTAACCTCGCACACCTGCAGGTAATAGATAGGTGCGTAGGAAAACATACCAAACCAAGGCTAAATACAAAAAACTGATCTGTTGAAAAAGAAGACAAAAAAAGTAAAAAAAACAAACAAAAAACATTATTTTACTGTACTTTCATTACACCTGATTCATCTAAGTCCTATTTGATAAGATCAGCATTGGCATTTGTTGTCTTCTGATTTGGAATTGAGTTCTCTTTTTCAACATCCTCCGTTGATTGTATACAAACGGTCAAAAAATGGAAGAGATTATTTAGTACATGCCCGTTTTCAGAATTATAATCCCAAATCCATCTCAGAGATGATTGAGTTCTATACAAAATGGAAACTATTGATGTGGTAACTGTGCTCACTGCAATAATACATTTAAAACATCATTTTTTGTCATCCAATTATGTTATTACTTGTGCTTCATCTCATGTCGTTTACCTGATTCGTTGTCCCTGTGGTCTCGGGGTATGTTGGGAAAACATCACGTTAACTAAAGTATAGGATTAGAGAACATAAGAGTTCTATTAGAAGAAAAGATTTTATCCTGTGGCAGCCCATTTTCTGTCTCTGAATCATGAGGTTTCCTCCGTATGTTTTTGTGGCATTGAGAAAGTGACTGTGCCACCAAGAGGTGGTGATATAGAAATGCTTTTATTGAGACGTGAGTTATTCTGGATATCTACTTTTCAGACTTATGAATAATGAAGCACTGTTCAATGTGATGCTAGAGAGTGACGTTTTTAATGTAGTGTAGTGTACTGCCTTTTCGATCTATTGCGTTATGATACAAGTAAAAATTTGGTTTGAGATAACCTTTCTACAGGATGTTTCTACTATTATGATGTGTTTACGTCATTGATTGTGATTGATAATTATGTATCATTGCAGTGATTGGTCATTTGTTGTTTTTAAACGAGGTTGTGCCTGATTATTTTTTGTATACCTGATGAAGGTCATAGGACCGAAACATTGTTAATAAAATATATAAGTATCGATAGTGTGTGGGACTGTTGAGTTTTTCCATACCAAAAGAGAAAATGATACATTTGGTCCCGGTTTGCTTAGCAAACTACAAGTGCCATTTTTAGCAGACCTGAAGATACAGTACAAAATGTATAAGGTCGCAACCTGATTTGACAGTATATTTTATGACGTATATTTTGCATCAAAACTTACCGAATATACAAAATAATGCTGTGGACTGGACTAAATGTGCTCATTGTATGTGTACAAATGAAGTTCTGCTGCAAAGAGATGGTGGTTCCGGCACTTTTACCGAACTGTAATGGGTTTGTGTTTGTTTAGATGTCTTTGGTCCATGTTGTGTACATATTGCAGTCGATTTGGAGTACAACAATTTTCAGATGGCAGCGTTCACACTTATTTAAGTGAACTGCACTAATGGAGCAATTATTGGACCAGAGTTTACTTTGTTTTAATCAAACCTTGTTTTCTTGTATCATTCACTTCAGATTTTGATGCCTATGTTTAGCAATAGACTGGTATTTTTACATCATATGGGCAATTTTTCCATAACGTAAATGTTATGTAAATCACTATGTAGAGAGTAGCAGCAAGACCAGACATGCTGCTGTTATCTGTCTGAAGGGTTTGTGCCCTCAGGATGTTTCTGAATGAGAGAAACATCTTTGGGCAATACTTTATGATTTTGTGGAGCAAGTGTTTCAATCAGGCTATAGTCTGGCCGGTAGAAGAATGTCCCCACCTCTTCTTTTGTTTTCCATGTCTTTTGTACACTAGAAATTAGTTAAAAGACATTTTAATTCAAACTTAATTATACAACATATTGTAAAAATGTCATATACTTTAACTTATGTCCTGGATTCCCCTCAGAGATCATTCTATGCAAATTTTCTCTATGCTAGCTAGATGCTTTTATCCTAGATTTGATCAAATCCTTCATGTATAGTCTATATTATATACAGTATATGACTAAACAGCACATATGTATTTAAAAGCAGATGAAATGGACAGTTTTCTGCTCCATTAGCACTTGGTATTAGCAAACATGGGATTAGCAAGAACAGCTAAGAATAATCAGGCTTTGAAGGAAGGAAGTGCCACGTTTCATTACCCTAGCAACGTGTAGGCTTCTAGGTGGGGCTTAAAAAGTCTTTAGACCTCCCACCATGTGACATTGTGTACTTGTTTGGAGACCCACCTAAACTCCACACTTCATCATACTAGTAATGTAAGTTTTGATATGTGTTAGCGCATGTGTGTGATGTTTGCCTTTTAGTTCTGCCCCTCTCCTCTAAGCAGTTGTTATAGTTGAGAAATGAAAGAATGTTTGATAAGGTTCACATCAGTCTTTCATTGTGTGTCCATTTTATAGTATGAAAGTCCTGAATAATGTGCGCTGAATGCAGAAGAATTGCTTTCAGTGAAAACTATAAGACTATAAGACAAAAAAAAAAAAAAAAAGAAAGAAAGAAAGAAAAAAAATTCCTTGGAAAGACCACACAGAGAGAAGGGATCCATCTGTATGGGGAGCTAATCGGATTAAGAAGCCCTCCGCGCCATCCTCCATAGACAATGCTAGCCTGTTTGTGTCCTGCTTGGTAGGCTGGTAGCACTGATATGATATGATATGATATGATATATGATATGATATGATATGATATGATATGACTGGCTTACAACCCCACCAGTATATAAGGCTTCATGGTGGGTTTGTATGAGGTAATTGATTATCAATATTGTGTGTGTTATGAGCAGTGCCGGGTGATACAGCTACAAATTTACTTTAAAACAATTATATCTTCATATATCTATGTATGTATTTTTGGACTAATATATGTTAATATAACACAAATTATTACACTTTTTTTGTGCCACCCCTTAGTTGCAGAACAGCCTATCAGCAGTCACACTGTCAACTCTGACCAATCACAGAGGCTGACTGTAGCTCTATAATATTAATTTGATAAATGTCACCAGCATGAATTGTTTATTTCTAACTTACACACTGAATCAGTGAAACTTGAAAATGAAAATGGATTTGCACATTTTCTAAAGCAAAAATTTGTTACTATCACCAAGCTATGATGTTGTGAGTTGTTGGCTGCTAAAGTGTTTTGAGTATTTTTAGCATGTTGCTGAGTAGTTGCTAGGGTGTTTTGGATGATTGCTTACTCATTTTATTGTTTACACAAGTTAAAAGAGCTCAATGATGATATTCTGGTCTCTAGATTTGATGGGACAGTGTTGGATGAGTTACACGGCAAAGCTTAAAACACTTAGGGTTGGGGGTTTGTTAAAATACTAACGTTAATTAAGTCAGGCCAACAGAAATGAACTCTTCAAGAGATGTGCACAACATTACCCTCTGGTGGATCTGTGAGAAACAGCAGCGTTTTGTTTAGTCACACATTTTGTTGCCCCCTTGTGGTGGGATTTAAACATGTTGTCTCTGTTGGCGAAGTTTGTAAATTGAGTTTGGCTGGATTTTCTGAAAGAATAGTTAAGTTGCTTGAATCCAGTTTGTTGTGTGTGTGTGTGTGTGTGTGTGTGTGTGTGTTTGTGTGTGTGTGTGTGTGTGTGTGTGTGTGTG
>NW_015544227.1:1014038-1075399 GCF_001515605.1 Sinocyclocheilus anshuiensis | reverse complement strand
CTGCTTGGTAGGCTGGTAGCACTGATATGATATGATATGATATGATATATGATATGATATGATATGATATGATATGACTGGCTTACAACCCCACCAGTATATAAGGCTTCATGGTGGGTTTGTATGAGGTAATTGATTATCAATATTGTGTGTGTTATGAGCAGTGCCGGGTGATACAGCTACAAATTTACTTTAAAACAATTATATCTTCATATATCTATGTATGTATTTTTGGACTAATATATGTTAATATAACACAAATTATTACACTTTTTTTGTGCCACCCCTTAGTTGCAGAACAGCCTATCAGCAGTCACACTGTCAACTCTGACCAATCACAGAGGCTGACTGTAGCTCTATAATATTAATTTGATAAATGTCACCAGCATGAATTGTTTATTTCTAACTTACACACTGAATCAGTGAAACTTGAAAATGAAAATGGATTTGCACATTTTCTAAAGCAAAAATTTGTTACTATCACCAAGCTATGATGTTGTGAGTTGTTGGCTGCTAAAGTGTTTTGAGTATTTTTAGCATGTTGCTGAGTAGTTGCTAGGGTGTTTTGGATGATTGCTTACTCATTTTATTGTTTACACAAGTTAAAAGAGCTCAATGATGATATTCTGGTCTCTAGATTTGATGGGACAGTGTTGGATGAGTTACACGGCAAAGCTTAAAACACTTAGGGTTGGGGGTTTGTTAAAATACTAACGTTAATTAAGTCAGGCCAACAGAAATGAACTCTTCAAGAGATGTGCACAACATTACCCTCTGGTGGATCTGTGAGAAACAGCAGCGTTTTGTTTAGTCACACATTTTGTTGCCCCCTTGTGGTGGGATTTAAACATGTTGTCTCTGTTGGCGAAGTTTGTAAATTGAGTTTGGCTGGATTTTCTGAAAGAATAGTTAAGTTGCTTGAATCCAGTTTGGTGTGTGTGTGTGTGTGTGTGTGTGTGTGTGTGTGTGTGAGTGTGTATATGTGTGGTCGGGGTACTGGGCTCTGCATGGTTATTTATATCCTCAGTGTCCTCAAGCAGCTGTTATCCCCCCTCCCAAGCCTGAACTCTTGCTTGACGTCCCCACGTTGAGCTCTGCTCAAGACGTCTGCTCATGGATGGCTACCCGAACACTTGCTTAACATAACAGAGGGAATCTGATGTGTTTACTTTGTGTTTGACAGGTACAGTAATCAGCGTTTAAAGCCTGCCGGACAGCCGTTCGTATGTGTGTGCTGGTTACTTCACATTAAGGCCTCTTCACATGTGCTCTATTTATAGTGAATGTTCTGGTGTGTCATGAAAGCTCAGTCCTGTTGCCCCTTAACTGCACTTTCACTTTCAGACTGGTTGTTTTTGCATTACAAATCTGTTCTTCCAGCATTTTTTTTTTTTGTTTATGTGAAGCTTGATTCACTTTATTTTATCTTTGTACTACTGTTAAGTTTGTGTTCCAGCTCTCTCATCAGTCATCATTTACTCACCCTCATGTCGTTCCAAATAACAACTTAATTTTCAGTCTTCAGAAGACTTGGAATATAACACATGAGTCATATGAACCATTTTCTATTGTCATTTTGGAAATTGACAGCCCCACTCGTCATTAACATTCATTATATTGATATTTAGGAGTGACTAAAACAAGTTTTGAACATCATGAGAAAGAGGAAACAATGACAGAATTTTCATTTTTAGATATACTTTCAGAAAGCTTCAATTCAGCAATGGAGTGCTGAGTCACTGATCTCTTGCCTTGTGTTTTAACTAACCGAGTGTCATGCTGAAAGCCTAAATGATGCTCCCACTTTACATTTACTCCATTTAACAGATTAGATATTAATCCTTATTTCTTCTCTTGTAGCTATTAATTCTACCCGTTGAGTGTAGGGTCCTAGTACCCCCAAAACCTCAACCCGGGAATACTGCCTGCATTTCATCAATCCTGTATTCTGCCTCTCCCCAAACCAGGCTTCCCCTCCTCCCCTTTCCTTTTCCTCTCCTCTCCTGAACTGTCTGTTTCTCCATGGCCTTCTCATCTCGTTTCTCATTTTGGGAGAAAAAGGGAAGTACTGTTTTTTGTTTTATTGTTCATGAATTTATTGTCTGCTCAGGACAGGTGAAATAGCACCAGATTTTTCTTCATAGTAAGATATATGATTGTTTGCCCTGTATATTACAGAGTATGACATGGGTGGAAAAAAATATTTCAATGCTTTTGTGTTCGCTTGCAAAACATTTGCGTTCTCTCACAAAGTGTTGCATTCCACCAAGAAACTTTGCATTCGCACACAAATCATTTGCATTCTCTCAGTATTGCATTTCTCCAGAAGAAACTCCCTTGTCCACATTTAGTAGCTTTTGAATTAGTGTCAGGTGCATGTATATGAGAGTTTAGCTGTACTGGTCTTTAGTAATTGAGAAAGACAGAGGTTAATCTTCAGTCTGACAGAGGGATAATGAACTGTCTGATGTCCGCCTCTATGAGAATCGCTAGTGCATAAACGGTATATCGAGAGAACAGAGAGAGAGCAGGGACAGATGTCACAATGTCACACAATGTCTCAGGTTAGAGGGTCTGATCTCTGGTTTAACTTTCCTGTCTCTGTCTGCCTTCCTTCAGGTGAAAGATGAAAATGTCCCAGGTGCAAAAAGCTCGAATGTAAGTGTTTGAGCAGCATCGTCATTACTGACTCGGATTTCAGATGGGTGTCTGTTCTGAGATCAGAAGAGATTACATCTCACAGAACTCTGCATTTGTTATTGTGGCTGTGGTTCACTCTAAAACACATCCTGTGTGTTTACTTCACGTATATCATCAGGAGGTGCTAAAGATGGGGTTTGTACAGAAAATGGTGGTCTTTTTCTTTTAGGACAGCTGTTTGCTTCCAACCTTGTACTTTGTCTGTAATTACCGTATGAAAGCAGTTAATCTGTTTCTTCTCTTCATCAAGTTGAAATTTAGTAGAATGGCATTAAATGAAAGATAACATTTTAATGGACACAGGGTGAGTAGAAGTAACTTTCTTAACTTAGGGTCCTAAATGCTCAAATGTGAATATTAGCAGGGGTAAAGATAATTTTTGGAGAAGAAGGTAAGAATGATTGTATGTGGATGTTTGTTTAGAACTGTACTGCTGCTGTACTCCAGTGGGTGGGGCCTGATGGCATCGCACCCTGCCCTTTTTGTCCTCCAATCACTGCTGTAGTGGGAGGGGCAGCTGGAGGAAGAAAGAGAGGGAAGGAGCATGAGAAGGATGCTGAGCTAAGAATGTGTGCGCCTGAAGCAAATGTGTGAGAGGTTTGCAAGTCATCATGGAGGCACCGGGCTGGAGGCCTGTCCAGCGCTCTCAAAATAGTGCTGTCACTTTCAGTGTCCCACAGAATGCCGTGCACAACTGGAAGAGCACCAGTATCATCACCTTCAGGATAGACATGAAGGTCTGTCTCCACATAAGAGCTCATTCCTAGTATCTTATCACTAAATGTGCACTTTAATTTGTTATTTTATATTGCGAGGTGATTGTGAGGTCTTTACAATACTCCAGGTTCTGAATTGTGCATAGTGTGAGAGAGAGACTACAAAAGCCGCGTGGTTGATCCTGCAGAGTTGTATTTCAGGGCTGTGAGCCAGTGTTGCACTGCAGTGACCTTAATTACTGGGTCTGTCTGTTAACCTGCCTGACTGTGCTGAGAAAAGAACTGCAAAGTGTCTGGCCATGTGCAATTAAAAAGTCTTTCTCAGATGAACTTTCAGTATTTGCTGCTGGGCTGGAGAATGTGAAGACCCTCTGATATCCAGAACGGCACCCATCTGTCATAATTTGGGAAATTCAGGAAACTCTGAAAGGTTTTTGCTTGTGGAATTATATCGTAGCTATTGTGAACCTAGAAATAGTACTATTGTAGGTTACAAGAGATGTGAACTTTTACCTTTAGTTCTTGCTGCTAGTGTGTAATTTAATTCGATTTTTTTTTTCTTTTGTGGTGACCTGTACGTGTGTTCTGTGAACAGTCGGACAGTGAGAACAGGATGAGTCAGTCTCAGACAGCAGTAAGTGGCTCAACTGAGCGACGCCGAGGTGAGCCCTCAACAGCGGTGAATCCAGAGCGGCCACTGACTGTAGACCAGAGAAGCACTGACTCTATGAATGGACGACATGGCAGCGTTGAGTCTGACACATTGGCGAGGAGAGGACTAAACCTGGCGCACAAAGCAGGGTCAGAGGAAAAGCCATCAGCAGCCACTTCGGTCCCCAAAACAAGTCGCCCCTTGCAAGCTCGCAGCTCTGTGGATGGAGATGCCCTCTATGTTGGGTTGACCAGCCTAATGGGCCGTGCAAGGACTAAAGAGCATCGCTCTCGATTGAAAGCTGCCGAACGCAAAGAACCTCAAGAGGAAAGCAAAGAAAAGATTGGTGAAAGTGAAACTGCCTCAGAAGAAGCCCAACCATCCACCCCTGCAATCAGTCCACCTCCTAGACCTGACCCTCTTGCCCCTCCTGTTGGTTTTTTACCTTCTAAACCGAATCCTCTTACCCCTCCCACTGGATTCATTGTAGTCGCCAAGCCTGATCCGTTGGCTCCACCTGCTGGTTTCATTCCAACTCCTAAACCAAATTCTTCTGCTCAACCTACACCCAAACCTGATCCTCTGGCACCACCGGTGGGATTCAACTCAGCTCCTAAACCAAACATTTCGACTCAACCTACACCCAAGACTGATCCTCTGGCACCACCGGCGGGATTCATGCTGGCTCCTAAACCAAACCCTTCCACTCAGCTTATGCCCAAACCTGATCCTCTGGCACCGCCGGTGGGATTTGTTCCCACCCCAAAGCGAGACCCTTTTGCCCCGGTGGCAGGATTTATCCCCAAGCCCAAAGTTGACCCATTAGCACCCCCTGCAGGCTTTATTCCTGTACCACGGATTGCTGCTGTGCGAAAGCCAGAGGTACACACTGCATGTGTTTCTGAATGCTTTAGTAATGCATGTTTGCTCAGCAGGCCAATGTTGTGAAACTCTGCAAGGCTCACTGCAGAACTAATATCTTGCCATATCTCATGTCAAATTTTTTTTCTCACCCTTGTATAAAGACTTCCTTGTCTCACTTTAACTTTCTGAAGTGGATTGAAGCAGTAACTTTGAAACCAGCTGACGTCTACAAGAGTTCAGCATGTCAACTAATGATGCTGAAAGTGACTTTTTTAATTCTTGAGATCATTTTCTAAAGCACACCATCTCTGTCAACCCCTCAAATGGCTTTAACTGCAAGTTGAGGTCAAATTTTTGTTGGTTGCAGCAGTGACCACATATCAGACTAATATTGCATCAGTGCTGACCATCTCAGTTGCAGACTTCTTGTAGAGTTGTAATGTGGTGGCTCCTATCTCGCTACTTTTTGGCATTGCATACACACATACTGACAAGTGCTGTGTCTGTGAAGGTGAAGGGGGTGTCAAAACCTTCTGCAGCTCCTGCTGGAAAACCTCCATCCCAGATTTCAACTATCGCCAACCAACAGGTGTGTCCCGCAACTGCCAAGATGTTTGTGTAAGACAGTGGTATTCAGCTGTGAGAGATATGTGTTGCCTGAAAGTAGATATGCGGTCAGTTAAATGTATTCTGCATCATCAGTGTTCATGTCTCACTGCTTATTTTCAGCTGTTAACAATTGTTAGTGGTTATACTATTGTATCAGGCTTGGTCTTGCATTGGTTGTAATGTTAGCATCCGGTGGTTAGATAATAATCACACTGCTGATCCTGGTCAGGGATGTGCCGTTCTGTGTTGTTGCTTTGGAAATTAATCAGAATTTTCCCTTAACCTCTGCCGTTTCTTTCTTTCTTTCTTTCTTTCATATTTTCACAGTTCTTATATGAAGTGTTTTATTCTCCTGTTGATTTCTATTAAAGGGGTCATATGATGTTGCTAAAAAGAACATTATTTTGTGTATTTGGTGTAATGAAATGTGTTTATGCGGTTTAAGGTTAAAAAAACACATTATTTTCCACATACTGTATATTATATTATTGTTTCTCCTCTATGCCCCGCCTTTCTGAAACGCGTCGATTTTTACAAAGCTCATCGGTCTGAAAAGCGAGGTGTGCTCTGATTGGCCAGCTATCCCGTGCATTGTGATTGGCCGGATACCTCAAGCGTGTGACGGAAATGTTACGCTCCTTACCATACTGTGATGCCGTCTCCCGGCACGACCAGACAAAACCAATAAAACCCATTACAAACGAGGCATTTGTTGCGACAAACAACAAGCCCTACTCTACACTGCCCAAAAATTCGCTTTAAATATATAAAATATAAAAACTCTTTAAATATAAAAAATGTACTTACAGTCTTTGAGTCAGAACAGCCAGCATTGTTGTCTACTCTCCCAGGATCAGGAAACAGTCCTCCATAAAATGCACTGCACACATCTTAGAGTTAGTGGAGGCCGGCGGCTAGAGTGAGTGGAGGTCGGCGGCTAGAGTGGGTGGAGGCCGGCAGGCTTGCGGCTACCACATGTGACGACCCCGGGCTGGACTCTGCTTCGTCCACGGTGAAAGCCGATCCGGCGATCCACAGTGCGAAGTTGATGTATTTCCTCAGCGACCAGCACAGATCAGCTCTAGGCATGAAGAAGCGGATATCGTCCTCTTTTGTAAGGCGAAACAAAGTAGTTTCGCTTTCACAACGAAACACACGGCAACAACAATACTACAGCGAGAATCAAAGTTACACCTTCTTTCTTTGCGTGAACATTTGGACGGTGTTATGCAAATCTTCCCACATAGTGAGGTAGATATGTGGGGGCGTGTTAGAACGAGCCGTTTTAGGTAGGCGTGGTTGACTCTTAACTTTTATAAAGAATATCTCTTTGGATTTGAGACTTTAGTCTTTGCAACTTTACAGATCTTCTTTATGCACCAAGAGCTTGTAACACTCCAAAGAGAAAGGAAAAATTAAAATCGCATCATATGACCCTTTTAAGTTCACATTAATATGGGGTTTGACTAAGGTGCATTTTTACCTGCCTCTTTCCCTGTTATTATTTATCCTGTGAGGATTTGTGTATTTATGACTTTATCCTGTGAGTATTTGTGTATTTATGACTTTTTGACTTCTGCTCTCTTGCTTCTCCCGGTCCTTTGCAGGCCAAGGCAGCTGAAGATCCTGTGGCTATCCTACAGGCTGCACATGAAGCTGCCAGTCTGTCTAAGGTCTGGCTACTGCATTGCCTGTGTAATTCTGCTTATGTGTAAAGCTTAGTTGAGTTTCGTTGTGCCATTGAAGGAACCTTATCACCTCAGAGCTCCTGTTTGAACCAAAGCACATTTCAAATTCTACTTTGGTGTATATGTGCATGTTTATTTGCAGTTTTCTGTGCGTTATAGTTTTCTTTGTGATGTGTGAAGAGAATATTGATTCATTTTCCATAGCTAGATAGACTTCAACCTAATGATGTGCATTGCTCTGCTGATTTTTTTTGTGTTGAATGTGCATGTCATTCTGTGTTGAACATGACTCTAGCTGTTTTGTTGTGTATAAATGCTTCATATTTTATATGTTGTCTAATTTATATCTATATTAGCAGCCACCACTTCTAAAGTCACACCTATCAGTCTCTGTCACATTTAATCTTAAACGGACTGAAAATCTGAACTGAATCGCATTCAGTCCATGGACTGGAAACCCATAGTGTTTCACATTCTGTGACTGGAGTGTGTATGACAATCTCTCTCACTCCCTGCTGCAGGTGAAGACGGAGGAGCAGCTTGCTGCAGAGAAGGCCTGGTACAAAACTGAGAAAGTCTGGCTTGTCCATAAAGATGGCTTCTCGTTGGGTTAGTGAAGTCATAGTTCATTACTCCTATTATGATCTGACTATTCATGTCCAGTAAATAAAGTTAAGTAAAGTAATAAAAAGTAATTTAAAGTAAGTAAATAAATGTTGGTTTTGTTTGTGTAGCCACACAGCTCAAGATGGAGATGGGTTCTCTCCCAGAGGGGAAAGTAAAGGTCAGACTGGAGCATGATGGGACCGTACTGGAAGTGGACGAGGATGATGTGGAGAAGGTGGGCGGAGTCACTAACCACATGGACATAAACATGTGACATTACTCATGCAAAAGCCAAGAAACCTGTTTAATTACTCTCATCTGTCTGTCTGTCAGGCAAATCCTCTATCATATGATCGAGTGGAGGATCTCTCCTCTCTTCTGTACCTCAACGAGTCTAGCATCCTTCACACCCTGCGCCAGCGCTATGGTGGAAACCTCATTCACACCTACGCTGGGCCAAACCTGCTGGTGATCAATCCTCTCAGCACCCCTGCCTTGTACTCAGAGAAGGTACGAACTTCACACAAAGTCTTAAAATGACCTCAAAGTTATGGCAGAGAGAGATGGAGTGACATGGTCTGTTTATATCAGGTGATGCAGATGTTTAAGGGCTGCCGGAGAGAGGAAACAGCCGCTCACATTTTCGCTATTGCTCAGTCGGCGTATCATCAGCTGCTGACCACACGTCAGGATCAGACCATCGTGCTGCTGGGCAAGAGTGGCAGTGGAAAGACCACTAACTGCCAGCACCTGCTGCAGTACCTGGTCACCATCGCAGCCGGCAGTGGAAAGGTGTATTCAGGTGAGGAAGACGAGGAGGACCCAATATAGCACTCTCCTTTTCAGCTTTCCCAGAGTTCATTTTCACTTTTGATTTCACTTTTGATTAAACAAAGAACATTTTCACTTTTGATTAAACCAAACAGTGGCTATAAGTCACTATTTTTCTATTTGAATTTTTTGTTTCTTTAACCTTTAAGCCATAAAATCATAATCAAATCATAATTTTAATAAAATAAATAGACATAAAATATCTATCTATCTATCTATCTATCTATCTATCTATCTATCTATCTGTCATTTTGTTTAGTTTGTATATTTTTTAATTTCAGTTTTAGTCATTTTAATACTTAAACTTAATTCAGTTAGTTGCCAAGGATTTTAGTTTTTGTTTTTTTAAGTTTCATATTCATTTAATATTCATATTTTGTTTTATTTTATTTTTTGAAAACAGTTTTTTAATTTAAGTTTTAAGTTTAATTTTTAATTACATTTTAATTTAATTAATGTTTTTTATATGTTTTTTTGTATATAAATTCTATGATTTTATTAGAACATTATGAACTGTCCCCTCCCCACAGCTGAGAAATGGCAGTCGGTCTACACGGTTCTGGAGGCTTTCGGGAACTGCAGTACAGCTATGAATGTGAACGCCAGTCGCTTCTCACACATAGTCTCTCTTGACTTCGACCAGGCAGGGCAGGTGGCCTCTGCCTCTGTTCAGGTACGGTACAGCAAGGGCAATTACTCATATCTATCTATCTATCTATCTGTCTGTCTATCTATCTATCTATCTATCTATCTATCTATCTATCTATCTATCTGTCATTTTGTTTAGTTTGTATATTTTTTAATTTCAGTTTTAGTCATTTTAATACTTAAACTTAATTCAGTTAGTTGCCAAGGATTTTAGTTTTTGTTTTTTTAAGTTTCATATTCATTTAATATTCATATTTTGTTTTATTTTATTTTTTGAAAACAGTTTTTTAATTTAAGTTTTAAGTTTAATTTTTAATTACATTTTAATTTAATTAATGTTTTTTATATGTTTTTTTGTATATAAATTCTATGATTTTATTAGAACATTATGAACTGTCCCCTCCCCACAGCTGAGAAATGGCAGTCGGTCTACACGGTTCTGGAGGCTTTCGGGAACTGCAGTACAGCTATGAATGTGAACGCCAGTCGCTTCTCACACATAGTCTCTCTTGACTTCGACCAGGCAGGGCAGGTGGCCTCTGCCTCTGTTCAGGTACGGTACAGCAAGGGCAATTACTCATAATTTGAGACATTGGGAGATGTATCTCTAATTTGCTTTATGTCTTGCAAACAGACCATGTTGCTGGAGAAGTTCAGAGTGACCAGACGACCAGAAGCAGAATCAAGCTTCAATGTGTTTTACTATCTGATGGCTGGAGCAGATGCAGCTCTAAAGTAAACAAGAGACTATTACACTGTAAAAAAAAATCTATCTACTTCAATTTAAAAACTTAAGTTCAGTGGCTGCCTTAGGTGCCTAAGTATAATCAAAGATTATATTAAACTGAATTAAAAAAATTAGTTCAATCTTGTAAGATTGTTGACCTGACTTACTGGTCATCCTTTTTACAGTGTATTAACCTAAAAAGCATGTATACTAAATGCATATGTCTTGCATAAATCTATCCAGCCACCTTTGACGTGCCATTTTGTAATATTCTGGCATACTAAATAGAAAATTTGGCATGCAAATTGTCATAGCAGGTAATTATTCTGATCATAGCAGGAAACATGTACAGATTAAAGTTGATCAGCTAATGGAATATTATGCCTTTCAGGACTGAACTTCATTTTAATCACTTTGCTGAGAACAGCACGTTTGGGCTCCTCCCTCACTCGAAGGTAAGAAAAACCACATGTGGCATCATTAGACACACACTTGATCTATTTTATCTGTATACATTGTATCATACGTCAAATGTTCTGTAGCCTGAGGACAAGCAGAAAGCCGCTCAGCAGTTTACTAAGCTACAGGCTGCCATGAAGGTCCTGGGCATCTCTGCTGAAGAACAGAAAACCGTGTGGCTGATCTTAGGGGCCATATACCACCTCGGGGCCGCTGGGGCCACCAAAGGTAAAGCTACCAGCTACTCCAGTGTCTAAACCACCACTAATATCTGAATGTGTGACGCAGTAAAATACAGCATGTCTGACTGCACAGAGTGCATTTTAAAATCTGTCCACTGAGAGTCAGTAGTAACTGAGAAAATGTTTCACTGTTTAGACTTAAGTGTGCGTGTTTGATGTCTAAAAGCATTTGTCAGTCATTTTCAGTATTTAAAGGGATCATCTGCCCAAAAATGTAAATTCAGTCATCATTTACTAACCCTCATGTCATTCCAAACCTGTATGCATTTCTTTTTTCAGTGAAAACCAACATTTTGAACAATGCTGATAACCGAACAGTTTCTGTTTCCATTGATTCTATTGTATTTTTTTGTCCATACAATGGAAGTCAAAGGAAACCAAAAGTGTTTGGATACCAACTTTCTTAGAAACATCTTCTTTTACGTTCCACTAAAGAAAGCAAGCCATATAGGTTTAGAACAACATGAGTGCAAGTAAAAGATGACAGAATTTTTATTATGGGGTGGACTATCCCACTAATCATGTTTTTTTTTGTGTGTGTGTGCATGTATAAAAGTTGTGTTTGTGTTTTAACCATTGCAATCATGTGTTTTTATTGCATATTGATGTTGCATGCTGTCCCCATCATAACACACAAACAGATGCAGGTAAATGCAGGCCTCTCTCTTTCTCTTTCAGTTTTTAGATTGAAGGCAGGTGGTTTTATTATTTTTATTTTATTTAGCATCTTAACAGAACTGTGTGTTCATCTTTCATCTGCCTTTGAGCTTGTTTCCACTCTGATGTCGAATGCCAGAATGAAAATGTTTGTTCTCTTTGATCATCAATCCTGGAGATGAAAGTTTCTCCTTGTCTCTGGACACTTGACTACCTATTGTAGTTCACCATAATGTGACATGTTTTGTGGTAACACTGCTTTTCTTTCGTGAATGTGGCTTTCTGATCCCTCAGCGGGCCGAAAGCAGTTTGCCAGGCATGAGTGGGCACAAAAAGCAGCATATCTCCTGGGCTGCACGCTGGAAGAGCTGTTGTCCGCCATCTTTAAAACGCAGGGCAAGGGCACCCTTCCCCGCTCCTCAAGTGTCCGGCAGAGTACGGATGATACGGATAGCTCAGGTGTTGTTGTTTTTTTTGTTAACATTCTTAAATATGTGATCAATGCTTCCCTATTTTATGACTTAAAAAGTGTTTTTGTGTGCGTTTCAGTGTCTAAAGCAACAGCAGCTGAGTGTTTGGAGTTCATGGCGTCTGGTTTATACGCCGAGCTTTTCACACTCATCATCTCTCTCATTAACAGGTAATCCATAACCAGTAACCGGTGATTACCTAGAGCAACTAGATTTATCGAATAAGAAATGAATTCAGATGTCTTTTTGTACTTTCAGAGCGCTGAAGTCCAGTCAGCATTCTCTCTGTTCTCTGCTGATTGTGGACACACCAGGGTTCCAGAACCCTCGTCAGGTGAAGAACCAGCGCGGGGCCACGTTTGAGGAGCTCTGTCACAATTACGCTCAGGATCGTCTGCAGATGCTGTTCCAGGAGCGAACATTCGTACGGGAACTAGAGCGTTACAAAGAGGTGCGCAAAACACCCATAACCAACAACCAAACGTCTACATCTTTTTGTCAAACACAGTTCTTCTTACAACACTAAATTACACGGCTGTTGATTTACCACTGCTTTTTAAAAATTTTTTATTGTATTTATCAGCAATTTGCCTTTACTGGATGGGACTGTGGAGCAGTGCACTACTGCTCTGAAATTTGACTACAACTAATTATAAAAAATAATACAATAAAATGCATTGCAGGGGTCTTGAACGGCTCTTTCAAAACTTGAACTACTTTTAACTTCACATAGAATCTTGAAAACACAAAGCTCATGACACAAGATGGTGCCAAGGATGTCTATGTGACACTATACTTAGACAATTCATTTGTTAATCAATAATTATATTATGAAGGTAAGATTATGGTAAGATGTTTGTTCCCACCAAGGCTATATTTATTTGATTGAAAATGCAGTAACATTTTGAAATATTATTACAATTTATAATAACTGTTTTCTATTTGAATATATTTTAAAATGTAATTTATTCCTGTGATGGCAAAGCTGAATTTTCAGCATCATTACTCCAGGCATCAGTCTCACATGATCCTTCAGAAATCATTCTAATATTCTGATTTGCTGCTCAAGAAACATTTCGTGTTATTATCCATGTTAAAAACTTTTTTCAAAAATATTTGAGGGATTTTTGATTAATAGAAAGTTCAAACAGCAATTATTTGAAATAGAGATATTATAAATGCTTTTACATTTGATCAATTTGCATCCTTGCTAAAATATTTTCTTTAAAAAAATATTACCTTTTTTTTTGTTTTTTTTTAACTGTCACTGTGTTCCCACAGGAAAACATTGAGATCACTCTGGATGACTTGGAGCCCAGCCCTTCTCGCTCAGTAGCTGTGGTTGATCAGTCCTCCAGTCAGACCCTGGTGAGACGCACTTTCAAAACTGCTGATGTTTAAAGTTTGCGTGTCTGTGTGATTATTTAAATAAGAATGCTGGATAAGTACTTAATTTTATTTCCATCTCTGCGTTTGTGTTTAATACAAAAGATTTAACTTTTGAAGACTGAAAATGGAAATGACAGACTGTCAAAGTAGGGCAAATTTAATCCTATATTAAGTATATATAGTCCTATATCCTATATATAGTAATTAGTTGGCCGGTCATGGTTATATATACTGCAGTCTTTTTAAACTGTGTTTATAAGTATCAGAATAGAAGAGAGAGAGAGAGAGACCTGAAGGAAATGTCTGTGTAGAAAAGAAACCTATGATTATTTAACTGTGGAAATTCATGTCTGTGTTTCAGGTACGTGCTCTGTCCCGGACAGATGAGGCCAGAGGTTTGTTCTGGCTGATGGAGGAGGAGGTTTTGCAGCCGGGAGGGTCCGAGGAAACACTCCTGCAGCGACTTTTCAGTTACTATGGCCCTGCAGAGGGAGAGAGCACAGGTCACACACACAAACATGCAAAAACTCACACACTTACATTCTGCCCTAGACCGATTTATGCATTGTTTTTCTGCAGGTCACACAGTGGTGCTTAAAAGTGAAAACACACATCACTTCCTACTCGGCCACAGTCACGGGACAGATTGGGTGGAATATGACACTCGTGGATGGCTGAACCTAGCCAGGCTAAATCCCACCCCCCAGAACGCAGCCAATCTGCTGCAGAACTCCCAGAAGTAAGACCTACCCACAACCCTTTGCACTCACTTCAGTAAATCAGTCAAAAAACACAGTTTTTTAAATTCAAGATGAATGACAAGAGCTGACAGTCAAGACATCAGATTAGGGATGTGCCACCTTAAACTGATTTCATTTAAAAAAATTATATTTTACATCTGAAACTAAAACTGCCAGTAGGTGGCTGCAATTCACCTCCTTAATGAGTTGAGTGATTGAGTCATTCAGATTATTCTTTCAAACACCAGATTCATTCAGTCATTGAATCATTCATTAAACTGTTTTGTTCAAACTGCAGATTTATTCTGTAATTAAGCACTGCTATGTGTTGCTCAGATACACATTTTTCTTGACAAAATAAAGCAAAAACAAAATATTGACTACTGTGTCTAAAATCCAACTCAAAATGTTAGCTAGTTTTTTTATTGATATGACATTCATAATTGTGCTATTATTCAGGAAAACAGTAGTTTTTTGCGAGTAACATACACAGTGTCAGCTCGTACATAGTTAAAACAATAAACATGTTATTATTGTAGACTATACATATCGCACACCCCTCAAGACTCAAATTTTCACTGTATGTTCCTGACAGGAAGAGCATCAGTGGGATGTTTGTGGGCCGCTCCAGCAGTGCTGCGGTTCTGACAGGCTCCATCGCTGGACTGGAGGGTGTCTCTCAGCTCGCTATGCGTCGGGCCACCAGCATGAGGAAGACCTTCACCACAGGCATGGCAGCTGTCAAAAAGAAGTCTCTCTGTCTTCAGATTAAACTCCAAGTGGTAGGTTTTCAAGAGGGTCCTACACCGAATACTAGTTGTTGAAAATTGTTCTCTGATGGAATTGTTCAATTTCCCTATTAGTTGCAAGAAATGGCAAAAAATACACATGGTGTATTTCTCTTTTGATCAGGATGCACTGTTGGACACCGTCCGCAGATCCAGGGTTCACTTTGTCCACTGTCTGTTACCCCGAGCGGAGGTTCTGAGGGCCGTAGGGTCCCCAGAGGAGAGTTGTGACCCTGGACTCATGCAGATGGATGTGGCTTTGCTCAGGGCCCAGATCCATGGCTTCAAACTGTTGGACAGCTTGAGGATTTACAGACAAGGTGAGAAGAGAGATCCAATCAAATAGATAAAATCAAGTCCTCTCCGTTATTTCCTGCTGAATATCCGCATGCATTTTGCAGGTTACCCTGATCACATGGTCTTCTCTGAGTTCAGAAGACGCTTTGACGTTTTGGTCCCTCACCTGACCAAGAAACTGGGCCGAAACTACATTGTGAAGGATGAGAAACGAGTGAGTAGCTAATTAAGAGAATAATGAGCATGAAAATAATAGAACAAAGGCTTTAGAAATGACCGAAATGAAGTTTTGGGCTCCTCTCGCTCTTGTGTGCTGTGAGTCCAAAATTGGCTTTGCCAAGTAAATAAAACTGAGTTATTCATGAGATGATTGGAAGCTTAAATAGGAAATGTGGGGAGATATAACTGGAAGATACTGTATTTCATCAAATTGCGATATATAAAATTGCAATTATGAGAAATGAAGCCGCAATAGACATACTGTGATATATAAAGTAATATTTGAAGATATAACATAAAACTGTGAGATATAGTTGCAAGACAGAATGAACTCTGGGTAATCAGGGTTATTGTGATGGCTTAATCAAGAAACCCCAGCTGGGTCTCTGACTTGAATCAATACGCAGAGCAGACAGGAAAAATTTAGTAATTGCTCTGGGCTTTAGTGCTTACTAAATGCCCAAATGTACTATAATTATCAGCTAGAAAAATGCCTCCGTCCAGGGGTCTCCTAATCTCGTTTTGGCCCTGTGATTAGCCGAGGAGAAAGGAGAGTTATATACAAAACCTTTGCACTGTGGCCCTGGGCATGTACACGGCAGGCAGGGTCCAGAATTAACACTCGCCAGTGCCAAGTGCAAGTAAAAATTGGCTTTGCCAAGTAAATAAAATTGAGTTATTCATGAGATGATTGGAAGCTTAAATAGGAAATGTGGGGAGATATAACTGGAAGATACTGTATTTCATCAAATTGCGATATATAAAATTGCAATTATGAGAAATGAAGCCGCAATAGACATACTGTGATATATAAAGTAATATTTGAAGATATAACATAAAACTGTGAGATATAGTTGCAATTCTGAGATGTAAAATCGCAATTATAAGAAATTCACAATTGTGAGATATTGTCATATTGTGAGATATGAAATTGCAATTATGAGAAATGAAGTTGTAATTGAGATATAATTAATATTGTGGAAAACAAAGTCATTTTGAGATACTGAAGTCGCAATTGTGAGATATAAACAACTAAAATTGTGAAACATAAAATCCCTGTTATGTACACTATTATGTTTTATTTTTTACTCACAGAAACGAGCACATGTTCTTGACTTCGTGACGTGATCTTGTGATCGTGACGAACGTAACATCAGGTTTCTCCCACTTGGATTATGATCTGTAAACCCTCGCTTCCAAATGAATACCCACAATATTTATTTTAAAATCTTTTATATATCCCTCCATGGCATATTTAAGTCCCACTTGAATGGTGGTCCTTCTGTGTCCAAAATGTATCAAAAAGATATAGGGACAAGGTTTTCACACTGACAGCTGTCAATTTGTAAGACAGTTAGCAACTCTGTTTGTTTGTCCGAGTTCGCAGGTGGGGCTTACTGATAGGTCAATTGACAGGTGTAGTTAAAAGTCAATTTTAGACTCTGACCATCAGCTTTTCAGAGTAAAAAGGATACAGAAAGATGACCGTCCTCTTTTTGTGACACAGCAGAGAAGGTCAGTCGCGTTTCAAGTCCCAGAGGAAGTCAAAACGACTCAGGGGAGAGGTTTTTGTGAAGCGATTCGAACAATGGCCCTTTAGTTGTTAGGGGCCAGCACCCCCTTTAGTGCTGTAATCTAGATGGGCCCTTTCAGATAGATCGAGTTCTCAAGACCTTTCCGTATGACAAAGACAGTGTCAGTGTCACGGTGAGGGCTGATGGTTGTCTGGACAGTTTGGGGACTGTACGGCAGAGAATAACCGGTGTGTGTGTGTCCAGTAGGCCTACACAGGGGTCAGCAGTGTTTTTGTAATGTACACTGTGTGAACTAGACATGACAGTGTGTTTGTCATTGCAGGCAGTAGAGGAGCTTTTGGAGTCTTTGGAATTAGAGAAGAGCAGCTATCACATGGGCCTGAGCAGGGTGAGTAACACATACACAATTTACTGTTAATTTTATCACTTCGGAAGCGTCAAAGGATGCAGGTGAGTCAAATTTTGAATTATATGCAGTGGATGATATTTCATCTGCGTGTTTTTCTGTCTGCTACTGCGTGGTCCATCGGCTGGAATCAAGAAACTCTCATCTCGGCGTGAGCTGCTTTGTTTGTTTGTGTCTTTCCTGGTTCTTCATGCTGTCGTAATCAGTGTGAACAGACGCTGGCACTCAATAGTTTAATCCCATCAGCTGGAAAACCACAGCGAGCCAGAAAAAAACAAAAAAATGTCGGCGTGTGTAAACAAGCCCCGCCTGGCGCATTCCCAGAAGAATGGAGATTTATTAGACCGTATTATAAGTTGGAATAGTTAGTAATTATTTTGTGGCAGCCAAACTGTGCTCAGAAATGGATTACAATGTCAGGGGCCCTTCACAAAGGATTCGAGCAACAAAACATACTGATTTACAACTCCACCAACATCTCCTGTCAGTTCTGCACAACTTGCGCTGTTACAGTTACTTGCAATAAAAAATAAACCAAACATGAGTTAAATGGACATTGATTCACTTGAGTCGTTCAGACTGCTGTGGTCAGATGTTCTATTTTTGAGTATGAAGCCAGATAAAATTATTGCATGAGTGTAATAACATTTCGTGATTTCAGAGTTTTCTTTATTTTTGCTCTCTTCAAACCCCCAAGTTGTTTATATCTAGTTTAACATCCATCAGGTGAGACAGATTGCCGTTTACACCTGCTGTTTCTCAAATGCATGTCTCATGAGTAAATCTCATCTGATTTCGTGACTATGTGCATCAGATCAGATAGATATGAAAAGATAAAAGCATCTGCTAAATGAATACATGTAAATTAAAATGGAACTTTATAATGAAAATAATAAACAATAAAAACAAAATATAATTTAAATAAAATTTCAAATATTATACAAAATACAGTATATTATATATAATGTTATATAATTAAATATGTATTTCTTTGATGAATAATAAATCGAAGAAAACTGATACTGTAGTGTAAAGGAAAGCCAGCTCTTGTTCAGTTTAAATTGCAATTGATACTGCAACATTTTGGTAATTAATTACGAAAAACATCCATGTGCTTATGAACCTTATATTACAGATAAAAGTTGTCTCTGTTTGAAACTATGATTCTCTATGAGTTTATCTGTGTCTCTTTGATTCTACTCTGACATTTTAAGACCATCATAATATGCACTTTTAACATGCTTTGCTCTTTGCTGTTGTCACAGCTTTGTTTGTGTGTGTGTCTGTTAGGTGTTCTTCAGGGCTGGAACAGTGGCTAAACTAGAGGGACAGAGGGATGAACACACCAGACAGAACATCACGCTGTTCCAGGCCACCTGCAGGGGCTTTCTGTCTCGACAGGCCTTCAAAAAGAGGAAGGTAAAGTCAATTTTCCATTTTGCTTCAGTCCTGAGCTGAAATTACAATGTCAATCAATCAGAATCTCAACATTTATGTCTCTTACACTACTGTTAAAAAGTTTGGGGTCGGTAAATTTTTTTTTCCCTTTTTTTTTTTGAAAGACGTTTCTTATGCTCATCAAGGCTTCATTTGTTTATTTATTTTTTCAAAAATACAGTAAAAACAGTAATATTGTGAAATATTATAACAATTTAAAATAACAATTAAAAAACAATTTTAATATATTTTAAAATGTAATTTATTCCTGTGATGGCAAAGCTGAATTTTTGGTAGCCATTACTCCAGTCTTCAGTATCACATAATCCTTCAAAAATCATTCTGATATGCTGATTTGGTGCTCAAGAAACATTTCTTATTATTATCAATGTCGAAGACGCTTGTTTTGCTTGATATTTTTGTGGAAACAGTGATAATTTTTTGACAAAATTAAAATACAAAATGTTAAAAACAGCATCTTTATTGTCAACCCAATGCGTCTTTGCTGAATTAAAGTATTAATTTCCTTCAAAAAAATAAATCTTACTTACCCAGACTTTTCAACAGTAGTGTATATCAGTCTGCTTTAAGAGTAAAATGCACACATCAATGCACAGCATTGAGCAGGTGAGCATTTACGGAGGTGACTAGGTTTTATTTAAGCTGAAGCATGTAATTTCTGCAACACTAGTGTCACCGAGCAGAACTGCAGACAAAAAACTCCCCCCCATCTCCCATTGGTCAGCCAAACAAACAGTTCTGCCCCAAACTCAATCCATTGGTTGAGCCAATGTTGCTGGTGATGTGCAGCTCAAACAAACCGAATAATGTTTTGAAAGCACCACAGAAGTCTTTACACTTTTTGAGGGAATTAACCTACAAATTACTTACTTGTCTCTGTATATTAAACTGTAGTAGAAAGTATTTTAATACTGAAAAAAACACACTTCTCTTAAGTGCTCTCCTGTTTAGTCTCCCTAGAATTATTAGTGTAACCCCTCTCTCCCGGGTCCTCACCGCCACACCTCGTTCTCGTTCCGATTGGGTCTCCGGCATGGGAGGCGGACGCACTAACAAGGAGGCTAAAGACTGCAGCCACTAGCATCAGTCGCTAGTGCGTCTCTTGAGATCAGGGGAGTGAGGTTTACCTGCACAGCACCTACTCGCTGGCCTCCGTTACACTCACCCCCCTTAACCTCACTCCCATCCGGGTCACGGCACCAATGTAACCCCTCTCTCCCAGGTCCTCACCGCCACACCTCGTTCTCGTTCCGATTGGGTCTCGAACCCAGGTCTCCGGCATGGGAGGCGGACACACTAACAAGGAGGCTAAAGACTGCAGCCACTAGCATCAGTCGCTAGTGCGTCTCTTGAGATCAGGGGAGTGAGGTTTACCTGCACAGCACCTACTCGCTGGCTTCCGTTACATTAGTCATTAGAAGTTCTCAAATTAATAAAAGCTCCTCTGAACACAGATCATGGCATGCAGTTGGGCCTCTGAATCAAATCCTCTCAATTCTTCATAATGTGCATTTAATTAATTCCAGTCGGATTTACAGTTTTGGTTTGCAAGTCTTTCGGTACTTTTTCAAAAATGTCATATCAAAGTCATACTGTGGCTTTTATGATTGTATTTGCAAAGGAACATTAATCATTTCATGCTGTGCTGTTAATGCAACCGTCATGTCATTCACAGATGGAGATCTGTATCATCAGCCTGTTCTGAACCCATGTAATGCAGAAATTATAGGAATAGTTCAGTCAAAATTAATACTCTGTCATCATTTACTCATCCTCGTGTCATTCCAAACCTCTATTGCTTTTTTCCCCCTAAAACATAAAAGCTGATGAATATTTGGGCCACTGTATTTTATATAATGAAAATGAATAAAAACTGGGGCTGCTTGAAAGTTTCGACCTATGACGACTTATGTGCTATAATAAATTATAACAACATGAATTTTCATTTTTCAGATGAACTTTCACTTTAAATAATCTAAAACAAATCCCTCTCTGTCTCTCAGATCCAGGATTTGGCCATCCGTTGTGTCCAGAAGAACATTAAGAAGAATCGTGGTGTGAAGGACTGGCCCTGGTGGAAGCTCTTCACCACAGTACGACCTCTAGTAGAGGTTCAGCTCACCGAAGAACAGATTCGTGGAAAAGATGTGAGACTTTCCATCTTACTCTTTATTTCATTCCCTGGTTTGCTCGCTATGCAAAGCTTCTGTCAGTTTACAGTAGAGCTCGAAGGTTTATCTGTGTGTGTGTGTGTGTGTGGACGCGTTTGCCTTAAAGATGACATGATCTGAGGGCTTTTGTTGCATCAGCATTAGAGCTGAGACTTCTCTTTGATTCCTGCTGCTATCACATCTCAATCCCAGCTCAAAGCATTTGCTTCAGAAATGCAACATTGCCATCTGGCCCCTTCCTGAACTCACCTGAAGGCAGAAAGATCTTTCCTGATCAAAACACCAGATCATATAATATTAGCTCAGCAAGCCTCAGGCCAAAAATGGTCTTGTTCTTATCTAAATATTCAGTATTATCTTTTGCTGGAGATAAAATTGTTGTTTTGACTTGTAGGAGGAGATCATGCATCTGAAGTTGAAGCTGGAGAAAGTGGAGAAGGAAAGAAACGAGCTGCGGCTGATCTCGGATCGTCTGGAGAGCCGAGTAAGAGATGCAAGCATCTTATTTAATTTCAAATGCAAAGCATAGCCTCATTTTTGCTGTCCTGCTTCAAGAAAACCAGAGAAATGTTGAGAAAGCAAAGGATGTTATTTTTGAGTTAGATAGGCCGAGTGTCTCCACAAGGTTAGACAATAAATGTAGTAAGTGATAATGTCTTAATTGTACACAAAATAATGATCTTTAAAAAAGCATCATATGACCCCTTTAATGAAAATATAAATGCAGAAAGCCTTGTGTTTATGTAAAAAGTGTGTTTATGTAGAACACAGAGCTGACTGCAGAGCTTTCAGATGAGAGAAATTCTGCGGAGTCCACATCCCAGCTGCTGGAGACGGAAACAAGCGAGAGATTGCGTTTGGAGAAGGACATGAAGGATATGCAGGTACATGAACACCATCAATCCTGCTTCAGTCTTTATTAAACAGTGATGGGAGTAACTAACTAAAGGACAGATGCTACTAGGCTAACTGTTTTTAAGTAACATAATTCAGTAAAATAGTATTGTTCTTTCCAGTAACTTAAAGATAACATTTTATGACTTTTTTTGGTACAATATTTAGTAAAATGCTGCTGTTTAGTAACAGTTCAAAATACTAAGTAAAATCACTTGTTTTTAATATGGTAAACAATATGGCATCTAGTAGCTTGTAGTGTAGCTAAGTACTTTTTCATAAGTGTAGATTTACTGTAGTTGAACTACTTTAAATTATGAGTTGCTTGTGTCTTTTTTATAGTTTTTATAAACTGTGAAAGTTGTGGTAGGAGTATATTTTGTGAGTGGGCTGCTGTAGAACATACCTGTTCTTTTATTTTACTGAAACTCAGGTGAAGTTTGACGCTGTGAAGAAACAGATGGAGTCCATGGAGATGGAGATCATGGAGGCCAGACTCCTCCAAGCATCAGAACTCAATGGCGAGGTGGACAATGATGGTGATGATTCTGGTAAAAAAAAAAAGAAACACAATCAGACAGCATTTGAAGCTGATTATGGAAATGCTTCATTTTAATAAGAACATAGCATTTTTTGGCTGCTGGGAATGGAAAGAGGGCCAGTTTGGTCAAAAACTGCTGAAAACACACACATACACACACAAACAGCTCATCAAAACAACAACTGTGAAAAAATCTGTCTCTGTGCGTTTGTGCATGTCAGGAGGTGAATGGAGGCTGAAATATGAACGTGTCGTCAGAGACACAGAATTCACAAAGAAAAAACTCCAGCAGGAGATGGATGACAAGCAGGAGACAGAACAACAGAACAAGAGACACTTGGAGAGAAAAGTTAATATCGCACAGTAAATACACACACAGTGCACAAACACTAGGCCTGCTGACAGACTACACACAGTGTGAAATGTATCTGAATTCAAACTCTGCTAAAATAAATGATACTCTGACGTTGACCAGCAACACTTCAGAATCTTTAGACTTTTATAAACTTCACCTTCCCGTCTCTTTCTCTGTGAAGTTAGGGGACTTGCAGGCTGACCACGAGGAGTCCCAGCGTTCAGTCCAGCAGCTGAAGAAGAAATGCCAGCGGCTGGCAGCTGAACTGCAAGACACCAAACTGCACCTGGAAAATCAAGAGGGACGCAACCATGAGCTTGAGAGAAAGCAGAGGAAGTAAGAGCCAATCATACACACACATACCTCAGTCTGTGTCTTCAGTCTCCTGCCGGGGTCTGATTATAGAGATTTCTGATTATTGTTTACTCTGTGGTTGTTTGGGCCATACATTTACTGTTTAATTGTTTGGGCTGTTTGTTTTTGGGCTTTTTGTTCGTTTACTGTTTGATAGTTTCAGTGGTTTGTTTACGTTATTTTTTGGGCTGTTCGTTTGCTCATTGTTTAATCATACAGTACAGTAAACAGTTTATTATGTTGTTTGATTACTGTATGATTGTTTGGGCTCTTTCTTTACTGTTTGATTGTTTGCTGTTTGTTGTTTAAGTTGCTTGTTTATTTAATTACTGTCTTTTGTTTGTTGTTTAAGCTGTTTGTTTACTGTCTTTGGTGTGCTGTTTAGGCTGTTCATATACTGTCTGATTACTGTCTTTTGTTTGCTGTTTAGTTAAAGCTGTCTATTTACTGTCTAATTACTCTTTTGGTTTCAGCAGTTTGTTTACTTTCTGATTATTTGGGCTGTTCATGTATAGTTTGAGCTGTTCGTTTACTCATTGTTTATTCCTAGATATCTCAATTTATTGTTTATTGTATGATTACATCTCTATTTGAGCTCTTTCTTTACTGTTTGTTGTTTAAGCTGTTTGTTTACTGTTCGATTGTTTGGGCTGTTTATTGACCGTTTTGAGTGTTTTGTTATTTATATATTTACTGTTCATTTACTGTCTGGTTGTTTGAGCTTGTGGTTGGGTTTGTTTATTGCTGGACTGTTTTTATTTGGGTGTGTGTGTTTAGTATTTGGCTGATGTTGCTCATAGCTAAAAAACATAGCAGATCAGACGTAGAGCTGGAACTAAATCTCAACATGCTTGACGATTCATGAGTAACCTCAATGCATAGACTTCATTTTGCTCACAGAATTTCCAGCATCTGGAGAGTTGAAAAAGGAAAAAGGCTTACTCAAAACTCAAAATCCAACACTTTTCTACTAACAATGCAGATGAAAATCTACAAAATCAGAAGCAGATGAGGAAATGTTTGCTTGAATGCCTACCGACTGAAGTTTGTGTTTGCTAGATTATGACTAGATTATGACTTTGTAGATATGAGCAGATTATCATGTTGCTCTTGAAATTACATGTCTCAAAACCTGTCTATCTTCTGACATTTCTGGCAGGTTTGATGTGGAGAAGAACCAGTTTCAAGAGGAACTACAGAAGGAGAGGAACCAGCGGGAGAAACTGGGCCGCGAGAGAGATGTGCTAACTGGTGAGGTGTTTACAATCAGACAACAGCTACAGGTGAGACTCAAGATAGATAAGTGAATGTTTCTCTCTCGCATCCTTATGTAGCAAGATGCCTACATAACGTCAGGTTTCTGTAATAAGTCTACGGTAAATTGCTTTTGATAAAACCACAAAACCATCAGCTAATGACAAAATTCATAATTTAACAAACAGGAGAAGGACACAGAGCTGTGTACGATCAGTCTGAAGGTAGAGCAGCTGGAATCCGAGCTCCAGGATCTCTCCTCTCAGGAGTCGAAAGACGAGGCTTCACTCGCAAAGGTTAAGAAGCAACTGCGTGACCTGGAAGCAAAGGTCAAAGATCAAGAGGAGGAGCTTGATGAACAGGCTGGAACCATTCAGATGCTGGAACAGGTACAAGCTAAAAACGTTCGAATCAAAGATGGATAGCGACTCTGAATTATATGATGTTCTATTCAGAGCCGTTGTTATTGTTAACTAAAACTAAAACTATTAAAAATCATTTTCATTAATGGAAACATGGAAGCTGAAATAAAGTAAAATTAGATGAAAATCTTAAAAAATTATAAATGTAACTGAAAACTAAAACTGAAATAAAAATACAATTAAATAAAAATGTAAAAAAATTACTAAAACCTGAACTCAAATTAAAACTGAAAAATAAAAGCTAATTGAATATATTTATAAATACTAGTATGTAAATAATATTAAAATAACATCGTTCATTGCAGAAGAGTGGAAAAGTAAAACTTGGAAACTTTATTTTTCAGAGGATATTATCAACATTTAACCTCATCTGATCTGTGTGTGTTATTTAGGCTAAACTCCGTTTGGAAATGGAGATGGAGAGACTGAAACAAACGCACTCTAAAGAGCTGGACAGTAAAGACAAGGAAGTGGAGGAGATCAGACTGTCCTGCAGTAAGAAGGTGAACAAACAGGATCTGAACACAATCAAATCACACAATTTGAGACCTCCAAGTTTCCTAATGGCTCTTTTGAAATGTGCGTGTGTAGCTGAAGCAGATGGAAGTGCAGTTAGAGGAGGAATATGAAGATAAACAGAGAGTTCTGAGAGAAAAGAGAGATCTGGAGTCCAAACTGATGATGGCACAGGAACAGGTACTAACACAAAAAAACACAAATATTACAGACAGCATACACAGCAAAATCCCCAGAGTTAAATCAACTCTGCTCAGAGTACATATTGTCCCAATCTATAGAGTGTTAAAGTAACACTGAAGCCGAGTTAAAGTTAATGGGATAATTAAGCAATTAATTATTTGATGAGTGAGCATTAGTAAAGAAAACCCGCTGTTAACAATGTTGAAGATGAACAACTACTGCTCAGGCTTTTAGACATGAAAACATATCACATGATCCTCAACAGTGGTAACTCTGCTTCAGAGTTAATTTAACACTCTGTAGATTGGGACAATATGTACACTGAGCAGAGTTGACTTTGGGGATTTTGCTGTGTACAACACTAAACTCAACAAAGCATAACACAGTATTACACCATATAACAGGTTGGTCAGAGAGATGTAGAGACAGAGAAACGTCTCAGGAAGGACCTGAAGCGTACAAAAGTTCTTCTGGCTGATGCGCAGATGATGCTGGACCACCTAAAGAGTAATGTGCCAAGCAAAAGAGAGATCATCGCACTCAAAAATAAGGTAGAATCACAATCAGAGCTGTAGAAATGATAATTAATGTCCCTCACTAGATCGATAAATCAAATAGGAGTGTATGTATGTGTGTTGTATCTGGTTTAGTTGGAGGAGTCAGAGTTTGCCTGCGCAGCTGCAGTTAAAGCACGCAAGTCTATGGAGCTGGAAATTGAGGACCTTAATATCCAGATGGACGACATCACCAAAGCCAAGATGGCTGTGAGTCATATTCTATTTTATTTGGAAACATTTCAGTGGTCAGAAAACAGGACAAGTTTTAATGTTTTATTCACGTTTGTTCAAACATAAGTACATTTATTTATATATGATTGTTTGGGCTCTTTCTTTACTGTTTGCTTGTTTGTTTTTAGAGTGTTTGTTTACTGTATTGTTTGTCCTTTAGTTGTTTAAGATGTTTGTTTACTGTCTGATTACTGTCTTTTGTTTAAGCAATTGTTTGGGTTGTTCATTTACTGTTTGATTGTTTTGTTCGTTTTGTTTAAACAGTTCATTGTTCATAAACAAGACATGATCTTATACAACATTTATGACCATTTCAACTCTAAAAATATTAAGGAATTAATTCACATTTTCAGATGTTTCACGAGTTTTATTTAGTTCCTCCAATTACTGAGCACTTCACTGTGTGAAATTGATCAGTCGATCATTACAGACAACAGAATGCGAGTCATCAACATCTCCTTTAAGAATTTACAGAGAATAGATTGTGCCGTTCGTGTTTTCCTTCTTTAGAAAACTTCATATTGTCCACCAGATTTGTTAGAGCCATTGTGGGGAAATATGTTAGTTTTGAGGCAAAATTCATCTGTTGAGTTGAATAGAGCAGTAAATGTGTCAGGATTCACTCAAACTGCTAGGTAAAGAGAAATAAAGTGCTTACAGTTCAATCATTGTCCTGCTCAGGCTGATGGAAAAACCATTTAGAATAAATATTCCAGAGGGACAAAATGTAAACCTCCAGAGTCAGATAAAGAAACCCTGAATCACGGTGTCCTAACCAAGCATGACACGATAAAGCATTAAATCCTGTCTCTTCCATGTTTATGTGTTTGTCCTAACTGACTGTGACTGTGACAGCTGACAAGACATTTTGACAGTTGCTTGGTTTTTACTCCTGCAGCGTCATGCTGTCTGGCTCCACCTACAGTGAAATCTCATTGACACAAATCCTGATCCACATGGAATTTTATATCTTAAATATAGGCCTATTCTGATTTTGTCACTTCACATTTTACCTCACTGAGGGCAGAAAAAGGATGGAGATAAAATGAATATCAGTGCATCTAGTCTTCTCTGATTCCTCCCCCATTCATGCTATAGGCTCTTTCAGTACTCTAAAATTATGGTACTCAGATTTTAATGGTTCACTTGGGGTGTGCATTTGATTTATTATTTCTGAGGAAGAGGAGATGATGTCAAATAGAAGAGTTTAAGGGTATAATCTCCTCATCACAGCCTCAACCAGAAATATGCAATTACTATGTGTAATGACAGTGTTTTAGTCCTACACTGAAATGTTACTCTAAACTCTTTCTCTAAAATTGCAGAAATGTACTTGTTAAAATGTACTTGCAGTGCTACTGTGGCTGTATTATGGGAAGTGTTCTGTTATTAAAAGTTATGTCATGTAGAGCAGAGAAAAACAGCACATATAAAATGCAACTATTAGATATAGCTAATATATATATATATATGTGTGTGTGTGTGTGTGTGTGTGTGTGTGTGTGTGTGTAATAAACAGGTTTGGTAGTTTTCAAAGGGAATGAGAAATCATATTTTGTTGTTGATGTCAAACTCTGTGCATCCAATCAAACTCTGCAGTATTTTGGTATGGTATTGATCTGTCACATGGTAGAAGCTGCCAAATCAGGCAGATGGCAACATGGACAGGTTGTGTGACAATTCCTCATACTAGAAATCCGTGAATAAAACTATTCAAGGTACTCATACAACCCTGTCTGTTCTGTCTCCCTCAGTTGGAGGAGCAGATAAGTCGTCTACAGAGAGAGAAGAACGACCTGCAATCTCGCTTTGAGGAGGATCAGGAGGACATGAACGAACTCATGAAGAAACACAAAGCTGCAGTGGCTCAGGTGACCTCATATACAGTGGGTACGGAAAGTATTCAGACATGATTTTAGCAAATGGCTGCAATATAACAAAGAGTGAAAAATTTAAGGGGGTCTGAATACTTTCCGTACCCACTGTATATAGTACCATTAAAGTTTGGGGTCAGGAAGATTTTTTTCTAAAGAAATGAATACTTGTACTCAGCAAGGATGCATTCAATTGATCAAAAGTAACATTTATAATGTTACGGAAAACTTCTATTTCTATTTAAATGCTGTTCTTTTGAACTTTTTATTCATCAAAGAATCCTGAAAAAAGTTTCCAAAAAATATTAAGCAGCACAACTGTTTTCAAAATTGATAATAATAAGAAAATGTTTCTTGAGAAGCAGATCAGCATATTAGAATGATTTCTGAAGGATCATGTGACACTGAAGACTGTTGAGTTTTGCTGCTGAAAATTCAGCTTTGACATCAGGGGAATAAATTATATTTTACAATATTTTCAAATAGAAATGTTACTAGTTATTTTAAATTGTTATTATATTTCACAATATTACTGTTTTTAGTGTATTTTGATCAAATAAATGCAGCCTTGGTGAATGTAAGAGACTTCTTTCAAAAACAAAACGTGTATGATATAAAAAGTCAAAGATTATACATTTATATAGGTGTATATCAACAGCTTTAAAAAAACATTTAAAATACTACTAGCACAGATTAAGAGTTCAAATGAACTGTATATGTTACATATGTTTGTGTGTGTGTGTGTGTTTAGTCTACAAGAGATCTGGTGCAGATCAGTGACCTGCAGATCCAAGTGGAGGAGGCCATGAAGGAAAAACAAGAGATCCAGGACAAGGTAACAAAAAAATCCCCTAAATACACTAAAAAGGCAGATGCTTTCTTTATTCTTTGCGGGAGCCCGAAATTGCCTATCCCCTCAATCATTATTTTCTACAGTATATGGTGGATTTGTAGATGGTTAGGACCCATGCAGTGAGAGAGAAGCAGAGGGCTGGTTGAATGTGGTCTGAGACATGAGTCAGTCTTAAACATGACCTCAGAGTGACCTGTGTGTTTTTATTTTTGGCAGCTTCACTCCCTGCAGTCACAGCTTGAATTTCAGGAACAATCTATGGTGGAGAAATCGCTGGTCAGCCGTCAGGAAGCCAAAATCCGTGAACTAGAGACCAAACTAGAATATGAGAGGACCCAGACCAAACGTCTGGAGGTGAGTCATGTGACGGCTCATACTGCGGGGCAAATCGTTCCGAAAAATTCAGTAATTTTATTTTTATTTCATTTTGTATTTTAGTCCTAAATTTCATTTTAGCTTTCGTTTGATTTCATGTTATATAAGTAATTTTTATTTTATTCCATGCATAATTCTTTTAGTGAACTGGGTGCTAAAACGACGTCCATGGCACATGCAGATAAACAACTCCAACAGTGGCTACAATTCATCTACAGTGAATTGCTACAGTGTGTCTCTTTTTTTATGAGCTCTAAATCTCTGGCTTTTCCGTCTGTTCACGTTCATCCTCCAGTCTCTTGTAACACGGCTGAAGGAAAACCTGGAGAAGATGACTGAGGAACGAGACCAGCGTATTGCCAGCGAAAACCGGGAGAAGGATCAGAACAAGCGCATGCAACGGCAGACCCGGGACATTAAGGAGGAGATGACTGAACTGTCTAAGAAAGAGGCAGAAGCCAGTCGCAAAAAACATGAGCTGGTGAGTTCCAGAGCGCCTCCTGCTGGATGGAGTTTCTCTTGTCATCTCTATAGCAACTACAGTATAATGAAGGGAAACTGCAGCATAGGATCTTTTATGAAAAGTGACATAGTTCTTGTATAGTAACCATAGTTTAACTGTGGTATTTGTAGTAAGGCCACTGGTAAAACCATAGATGGCTCCTCATTACCATGGTTAGGTAAATGTAATGGTACTGCATAAAACACACTATGATTACGGTGGTAAAACTGTGGTCATTTTTTTTATAACTCTGGTTGGACTTTAACAGGAAATGGATATTGAAAGTCTGGAAGCAGCCAATCAGAGCTTACAAGCAGATTTGAAGTTGGCGTTTAAGCGGATTGGGGACCTGCAGGCTGCTATGGAAGATGAAATGGAGACGGATGATGATGATGACCTCATCAACAGGTATGAGGATTAGTCTCCTGTCAGTGCCACTGTTCCCATGGCAACAATTCTCTGAAGTTGATCAGGATGACCACTGCATGTTACTATTGTTTACATAGACCCTTTTTTTTTAGTTCTTTTGCTTTTCTTCTTCTACTTTTGTTTCTTGTCTCCAATTTTTTTTTATATGATCAACTGCTTACTCATTTTCCCTTTTTCCCTTTATTTTCGTCTATTTTCATTTTATTTTTGGCAGTTTACAAGACATGGTGACAAAGTATCAGAAAAGAAAGAACAAAACGTGAGGATACTAAATGGTGTTTGTTTCTCAGCTGTTTGTTGGTTTGAGTTTGTAATGCTATTCATTGTAAGAACATGTGAAAATGCTGTTGTATTAATCTGCAGTCCAACAAACCATGTGAAGTCTCACATGGCAAGTATTATTTTCAGCTGAAATGGGAAGAATTATTAGTCCAATAACTTATTTAATACAGCAGCATTTTCCTGTCTTCATGAGCATGTGCTGTACGTTTAACAATATCATTGTGTTGCTCATCTGTTTTTACCCATTCCACCAGCCATCTTTTCATCAGAGCCATTTATACACCCAGGAAAATATGAAAATATAAAAAAAACATTGTTAAAATTAATCCCACTCGAGACCTGTTTTCATTGTGTGTTTGTTTGAAAATCCATATTTATATATTAAGTTTCCACTTCCAGAGTGAAGTTTGATTCTGCATAAAGTTCCCCAGGTGTTCTGTGAATTTCTAGAACAACTTGCTACTTAACTTGCTACTTATCTTAACTACTTAGCACGTTGTGATGTGTTCATGTGTGTTGTTGTGCAAGTCTAACAGCTCGGATTTGGGAAGGGGGGAATCAATTGCATTCGGGTTGATTTGCTGTAATAGGGTGGAACTGCGATATGCAACCAATAGAAGCAGATTGTCACAGTCGATTAGTGTTTGAATGTGAGCTGTGTGTGTGCTTAAGCTTTAAATTGTGTGACAGAACGTTCAAATTCTCCAGAAACATCTGTAGCCACTGTATGGCGTCCCTGATTGTGTGTTTTCGCAATTTTTGTAGACAGATTTATGCTTGTATAAGCTTTTGTGTATATTCCTAAAATCAAACTATAATAGTAACTGCAAAGGCTCATGGGAATGATCTGACATGTACCACTGCATTCTCAGATCTCCACAGATAAAATGCAGCAAAAGATCTGACTTCAGTGTTCGATGTGAGCGGTTTCTCTCTCTTCTAAATCTTCTAAAAATAGAAAATCTTCTATCTTCTAAAATAGAGGCAGTTGTTGTGGAACAGATTGAAATCCTCTTTTCCCCAATTTATTTTATTGAAACCACATGTTGTTGTGGTACTAACAACTAACTGAAGTATCGTGACCCTCTTGCCCTGACCAGCCAAAATGACCTTAATGTCAGCTGCTACATTTGATTGAGCTTCTCTTGTTGGCAGTGGAGATGAATCAGATATGGACTCTGAAGTGGAGGACCGCGTGGATGGGGTGAAGTCATTGCTCTCCAAGAGCAAAGGATCCACCAAGACACTCTCTGATGTGGGCACCCAGAAGACCACCAGGTCAGTATGGAATCCTTTTAGTTGCATATTAGTGTTTCATTTCAAGAATTGAGATCATTTGACGATCCCCAGAGCTGGAGAAATCAAACCACACTTAATGTTGGTGGGAAACTAGTGACTAAATGATGAGTTTGTTTATGTTTAATGAATGTTTTTTTCTGGAAGTATAAATTAATATTTTGATAAGATGATAATTTGAAAGCTTTAAAGACAAAAAAAAATAAAATAGTTTTGTGAATTTTAGTGTTCTAATCTATAAGCTAGTGAACCCCTTTCAAGTTATACAAAATACGTCTTTAACATCATATTTAATTTACAGTGTTTCATTTAATCCTCCATGAGTTTTCTGTGGAAAGCTGATTGAACAGTTGTTCAAAGAGTATAGGCAGCTTTTGTAGCTACAGGATAAGAACATTGGGGGCGCTACTGATGTGTTTTATCAGAGTACCAGCCAAGACTTACATATGTCCTCTCCATCTGTGAGAATTGCTAATAAGCTCAAGACAGCATTTGATGGTGTTGGATTCATGACTGTCTCACCAGGAGCTGCTGTTACTGTTCTGTTCCTCAGTAGTATTAGTATGGTGTGGTTACATAACTGCCATTAGGAGTTTAATCCTTTTAAGTTTATTTCTGGGGTTGGTATAAAATATGCTCCTAAATTACCTCTCAAATCTGTTTCGCTCTTTGAATTCATGTTTATCTCTGTCACGGGTATCATCCTGTTTCATTCATTGATCATCTGAAATTCTGCCGCTTTTAATGTGTTTTCTGTCTGTCTCAGACACGCCAATGCTGCTAATGCAGATGTGAAAGATATAAAAGAAGGGAAAGAGGGAAAAGAGGGGAAGGAGGAAGTAAAAAAAGATTCGGACGAGAGCCGTCCAGTGTCTGTGATAAGCTCGCTCAGCTACAGGAAACGCTCCCATCAGAAGGACTGGAATGGAGGTGCAGGGGATGACAGCTCCCTCTTCAGTGCCCTTCGGGAGCAGCCAGACATGCCTGACCGATTGTCGTTGCGCAAAGCTAAAGGCAAATCCGCAGACAGGCCTCAGACTGGTGATGATCTGGATGACCGGGGTTCAGTGATATCCCAGGCATACTCTGAGGCTACCAGTAGGGCCAGGAAAGGCCTAGACCGTCGCTGGACCAAAAGCAGTCCAGAATTTGACAAGGAGTCCATGGTGTCCTCGGTTGCCCCGAGCCGGGCTTCCACACGCCGTGGGATTGGCCAAGATGATGACGCTCTGTCTGGTGTGAGCAGGTTCAGCTTGCGACGTAGTACTTCTTGGATGGATGACAGCCGCAGTGATTACGGGCCGACAAGTACTAGTATGAGCCAACGATCTAGAAGCCGCAGTCCTGGAAGCACCAGTGTCAGCTCACAAATCTCCTTGGCCCGCAGCACCCGACTTAGCGAGTTTGGAGTTCGTTTGAATAATGATGATGTTGATGACGATAATGATGTTGACTCTGTAAGTGTGGCCGCATATAGTCCACGCTCGGTGGGCCGTACTCTGTCCACTCCAGCCCAGCTACGCTCCTCAGAGAACCCACTAGACGCTTCTGATGTTAAACCCGTGAGCCACCGCAACTACTTGGACCCTGAGTTAGAAAAAGCTATCAATGAAGTCCTGAGCTTCAAGCCAATTAAATTCAAACGGCGCAGCTTAGAAGACTCAGATGATGAAGAAGAGGAGGGAGGTGGTGGTGCAGGAGAGGAAGACGACAGGAAGAGCATCAAAGGTTTGTTGCAAGACAAGGACGATGAAGGTCTGAGCCTCAGCGGGTCCAGTCTAAGACGCTCGGCTTTAGGTTCTGCTGTAGATTCTGGACGTTCCGGAAGCTCGCTGAGTTCCTTCAGCTCCAAGAGCAGCAAGAGGAAGAACAAGAAGAAGAGCAGGCGCTCTGAGTCTGACAGCTCCTCCAATGAGGGTCATACTCGGCGGCATTCCAGACAGAAAGAAAAGAGAGGATCCAGAAGGTCAAGAAAGAAAGAATCTGGATCGTCCAAGTCAGAATCTGACTCTGAATCATCATCTTCAAGCTCTGCATCAACAGTTTCATACCGCAGCTCAAACAGCGTGAAGAAAACCCCAGGACAGAAAGTCTCAGATGGGGGTCCGGAAAGTCCTGATGAAGAACAACCCCCCAGCAAAAAATAAATAAAGAAACAGAAGAAAAAGGTGGACAGTCTGGTTATGAAGTATCTCTACAAGCCTGACAGTGATTAAGGATCATTAACAGGTGACCCTGGATGGGCCAGACTGAGGATTGATGTTTTCAAGAAGATTCTCTTTAAACGCATGATGTGTTCTGCTGTGTGTTAAACTCTAAACAGTGTACAACATTAATGACCTTCTTTGTATCATTGGATTGAACAGCATGCCATGACACTGTTGCCTGAACATGGTTTTGGGTTTAGACACAGATATATTCAAAGTGTGGCCACAAAGTACTATACTAACACACAAATGCTTATCTTGATTTTGCCAAGTAGGACATGTTCCTTGTTGGTTCTGGAACAATATACTATCAATCAGATCTTTCTGGTAGGTTAGACTTAGATTTTGAAGCTTGAAAAACTTTATGAACCTATTATTATCAACCATTTGATTTTATGGGTAATGGTTAAGGATATGTTGGGTACTTACAGTAATAGGAAAGGATAAGGGATAGGCTTAGGTCTTTTTGTTGATTTGACAGAATTCTTGTTCCAAGACCAACAAAAGATATTCTAGGAAACACAGTAAGCCACAATTAATGTACATAAAGCTTTAGATATTCTGGTAGAGTTTATAATTGAGCAAGACCTTATTGCAAACATAGTGGATATTTTGGAACTGCTGTAGATGTGCATTTGTGACCAGTCAGGGACATTTACTCATGACTTTTGTTCTGCTATCGATCTTTGCATGGCACTGTGCCCGTCTGTCCTTTCACAAGGAACAGGTCTAAAGGTGTGGCAATAACCTTCTCTTCCTGTTTCTAAAAAAATCTTTTGTCTTTTTCTTCCTCCAGCCCCCCTCTCTACAGACTACACTCAATGCAACATGATGAAGACAACACTGCACCAGAGGAAGACACTACACAAACTGAGAGTACTATACTTAAAGACAGTTAAGGTGATGGCCAACCTTCGGAAAGCGCTGCATAGATCTGATCTGCTGCTCACATGCACTGAAAAGTGCCTCTGTTTACCTCTCATCTACCCTAATACTGATTCACTTTGGTTTCTCCATAGCCTACAATGGGACTAAAGTTCATCACCGCTGGTCTACATATACAGTGTGTTTTAGAGTATTTTTCTGCAGCTGCGTGGCACTTGTATTTATTTAGATCTCACGTGTCTCCATGAACAACCCCTCCAAGAAAATGAAGTAATATATTGTGAAAAAGAAATGAGAGTCTTTATCTAATGTTTATTTTGTTTGGTTAGAGTGTCTGCTTCATGACATATTTGCCTTGAATTTGCTTGAGTGAACTGTGTAGCACAGCTTTACTGTAGTTTGCAGTTAAGGAAATAGGGTATTTATCTTTCTCTCCTTTTGTTTCTTTATGAGCTGGTGAACTTCTGTTAACCAGAGGAAGTTAATTTAGCACTGGTTTACTGAATGGCAGCATTTTAATTCTAAACCTCTTTATGATTCATTTTATTTTCTTGGGGGTGCTTCATGTTTGGGCCTTAAAATGAAATTTTTACCCCTTAATTTAAGATAATAATTTAGTACTATATAATTTCTGCCAAAAATTAATTATTGATGGGAGTCTAATAATTTCTGATGTGTCTGTGGGTAAGTGTGGTGTGTGCATGTGTAGTGTGTGTATGTGTGTGTCCTCCCATGTTTTCCTATGCATTAAATAAGACTTTTATTATGAAAATACATGCAAACAAGAGACTGTCTGTTCAGTGGTTTATGCAGTAAAATCAAAATGATATATGAAAGCAATATATAAGAAAGAGTTTTGCATTAGTTTTATTGTAAATAAAAGATGCTGATCCATTTTTATGGCTGTGAACTTGATTTCTGACACATGTGACTAAAGAGTGTCAGTGGGGTAGTTTCAGCCCTTATACCCGGAAGTTGCATACAGCCAGGAGATTCAGCCAGCTCTTATCAACAAACTGTTACTAAACGGACAGTTTAAATGGGCAGTTTGTAGGTGTGCCATCTGATCTGACCTGAGATAAAGGTATAAATGCAATATGATATTATATTACCAATGTTACCAATGACCACATTTTTGGAGGGCTTTTAATTTGGAGGGGTTTTTCTTGTCTGCTGCAGGGAGTACTAATATGAGTGATCAGTCACATGGCAATTACAGCTCAGGTGATTGGTCACCAAAACTGATTCTCAAGATGCCAGCATCCATGTTGTGTACTTCAGTACTTTCCAAGCAATTGTTCTCCAGGTATTTTAGATTTCCTATGCAAGCTAATGAAAAAGAATACGAGTATGATAACTCCTTTTATCACTAACTGCCTGAAACATTGTTGTCTCTGAATAGGGAAGTTTAGAATCTTGACATACTTAAACAGTCAGATCCGAAAATATAACAATAGGTCTTATTCAGTTGTGTGGACGTGTTACTTCCATGTGCAGAAAAGGCGGATTCACAATTGGTGCATAAACTTGTTGTTGTCCTCAGTTACCCTAATAACAACAGTGTAAATTTGCTGGGTTACTATTTGGTATTGAGAGACCTATCTTATTTTTCAAGGTTTAAAAAAACATCTGTCTAGCACAGTGAATCTCAACCTTTTGGCGTACCGGACCCCAGTCCAATTCAGAACCATCCTCAAGGACCCCCAGAACAAAATTGAATCTATGTATCCTTTGTGTCTTTGTGAGGACCAAATGCAGTCAAGTATAATTCAAGTTAGTTGACTTGTCCAGTATTTGGCCATATCATCAGCTATATTGGATTTTTCTTTCATGGGAACATGTCATGTCAATATATACAAAATTTATACAAAAATTCATACTTTATATGGACTCCCTGGCCTTACGTCAAGGACCACTAGGGGTCCACGGACCCCTGGTTGAGAAACACTGGTCTAGCAGACTAGAAGGAACACAGTGTGCAAACACAAGAATAGCATTTAATCCCTGGAGTCTCCAGGGGGCCCTTATATACACTGCTTTATGGGAACGCACAGGAGAGCCATGCTGGGATTTCCCACTGCTTTGTGTTTGGGCTCATCTACAGTATCTGTCTACTCTGTTCTGAGCCATGTTCACTGATATCATTTGCTCTTCAGTGGAAAAGTTAAACCAGCAGGACACTGCGGTTTAAACCCTCCCTTGCATTGTCCCGTGAGTTTCTAGAGGCTTATGGTGCTTTGATTTGATCTGTCAGAGGAAGTGATGGATGTGCACTGTTTTAGAAGAGTGCTGTTTTCAGTGTAAGCCTACATGACATTAATGTGTAGTGCATGAAGGTTTGTTTTTTTTTATGACCTGTAGTCATTCATGCTTTGTTTTGGTTCAAGTTCAATGCTGACCGACGGTTTGGCTTTGTTGGTTCTGATATTCTTCCAATACTTTTTAGTAATTTTATAATAATGCATGTTTTAAATCATAATGTGACAAATGATAGTCAGACCTTTGTTTTCTTAATTTGACAAGTGAATCACATCAAAGAGATACCAATCTACTAAATAGACTAATGGAATGCTTCTTGGCCAATCAGATTAAAGGATAGGAATTAAAGGCATATGATAACTAAAACCATAAAGTTTTTAAAAATTGTGTATTGTGTTGTTCTGACAGATGATGGGTTGTTTCAGAGGTCTTTTAATATCACATATAAAAGTCCCAAGTCTCAATGAGTTTAAACTTTATACTAGAATCCTGTGATTTAACACCTGTCTTTTGCTTTCCACTAATCGCGGCAATCCCGAAGCTAATTAACATAGCCCTCTCTGGGTTGAGGATGGATTTCTTCTGCTTCAGCTAATGGTCTTTTAATGTGTCCATTGTCAGACAAAGTCAATATAAATTGACTTTATTATTCCCCTAATAAATATACGCTCTGATCTTCTCACCGTGCAGTTCCCATTTGGAGCTGGGAATGTGTGTTGTCTGCAGACTGATGTACCCGTTGAGAGGGATGCGGGAACATCAGGAATCATGATACAAAACAGCTAATCGCTTTTTAACAGCTTGCTTTGTTTATAACTGCAGGGTTGGGAGACATAAAAGATTTGCAATATGTGAAAGAAGTATTCTTAACTAAAAATACAGCATTTTTATTATTCATGATTTAGTGCTCTCTACAGTGTTGAGATCATTATAGAGATCCCTCCAAAGGCGTATGTTTCAGAACTTTAAACTGCTTAAAAGCACAAATTAATTAGCCATTTAATTCCAAAGTTCATTAGCAGGGCAGATGGGATGAATTCTGTAGGGTATATATATAGACAAATGATCCATCCATAGATTACCAGGCTCAGGATTCAGCAGCAGTCTATAGAAATTCTGCACATGATGCAAACTTTAATCACTTGAATTCACTCACACTGTGTTATTGTCATTCTAAACCTCTTTAAACCACAAGTAGAGAAATGTTTCACGCTTGTAATTTAGCGGTGTTAGCACCGCTTTTTACCCGGAGTTATGAAACCCTGCTCAGAGCAGGGTTAGAACTGCTTTTGTGGTGTTAACCCCTGCATCGCAGTGCCGAATGTTCTACAGTGTGAAATGATGGTGTTAGAATGTTACTGCTAGATGCTTAGCAACAGACAACCAATCACGTGCCTCAAATTCACATGCTCTGGACAGTCATAGAGAAAACGAGTGTTGTATCCATCTTTTTCCTAACAAGCCTATTGCATTTTAGATTATGGGAGGCATTTCCTGTTTGGAGAAGTGCCACTTAAAAAGGCTGAAACAAACAATAAAGTTGCGATACAAATAATCATTATCCATCAGTATGACTGAATGAGCTGTCGTTTTATTCAAAAATTAGGAGAACACACTTGGTATTGTAATGTGACATGGTATAACAAGAATTTTTGTGGCAAGAGCTCTTTTCAGAGCTGCATTCTTTTCCTCCTTACATACTTTTTCCTTTGTATTCCAATGTAACAATGTGAAAAAAGACAACATATACTGAGGTCTGCCCTCCTGATTTAATTTACAATATGTCCTGTGAATAATTCACTGAAATGCACTAAGAATCTCTTGTTTGTTTTCACACAGATGCTTTAAAATGTAATTGTCTCCCCTTTTCATATCTAATCCCTATTAGCAATGTTTACTAGAATGTTTCTAAAGCAGGTAAATACAATATTTGTTATCTGTCAGAAGGACAGAAATCACTTTGAAATATTTGAAAAACACACTTTTAAGTTTCGTTTTAATGTTCAGTGGTTAAAGGGGTGAGTAGAATAATGTCACCTCATTGTACCCAGTTTTTGAAAATCTTTATATGTATTTGTTCATATATTTATTTATTTCAAAAGGTCCATTATCAGGTTGCCTTTCAGTTAGAATGACTATGTAAGCAGCAGCTTCTCACAATGTTTTGGAACAGAGCCCTTGAGATTGTAGCTGTGTGGCGATTTGATGTGTAATATCCAAAAGTAAATCCAGTCACTAACTGTGTGTAAACAACATTATGCCACAGCTCCAGATCTGACAGGAACTGGGAAACATTGAAGTGGTCTTTGAGTCTCTTGCAGTGCAGACAATAAATCTTGACTCTCTACTACCTATTCAAACTGCTGACTAAATGTTTCAGCCAGATCTAGTCCAGCCATGCTGCCAACAGTTTCCCATAAAGTACAGCTAATAAAAAAGCTGTTAAGATGGTTCTTATAGACATATTCTTAAATAATAAGACCTGCATTTTCTCAGAGCTTAAATTAAACATTTCACAGCTCCTTTTCAACAGAATTTCCTCCAGCCCAGCGATCCTGCAGTGCAATAGAGTGGGTGTGAGATTTCTGATGGTGTAAAGGTCAGTGGCAGTTTAATAGAGCATAATTCTCATTTGGTAAGTGAATTATCAGTGCTGTGCCATAAATCACTGGAATAAATCAGTTAGGGACCCCAGTGACTCATTTCACTAATGCATGCCAAACAGTCAGAATAACCTCTGACCTTTATAAGGCCTGGTACTTGTTTGGGGGAAGGTCATATATTCTACTTCCGGGGGTCATTTGGCAGCTGAGCGACTGCCATTAGCGTTCTGGCTTCAGGTTTTATAGACCTCCTCGGTTGTAGGTAATATAGAGTGCAACAGTGACCTCCCAATTTTTTCAAGTGGTCTTGATTCAAATTTTCAACATTTGTTAAAAAAGATTCAGTTGAATCAGTATTATGTAACTATTGATTATTAAAGGGGTCATATGATGCAATTTCAAGTTTTCCTATCTCTTTGGAGTGTTACAAGCTGTTTGTGCATAGATAAGATCCCTAAAGTTGCAAAGACTAAAGTCTCAAACCCAAAGAGATATTCTATTTAAAAGTTAAGACTCGTCCACGCCCTCCTAAAACGCCTCGTTTAAACATGCCCCACATGTCTACATCACTGTGTGGGAAGATTTGCATAACACCGGCCAAATGTTCACGCAAAGAAAGAAGGCGTAGCTTTGATTCTCGCTGTAGTATTGCTGCCGCCACCGCCGCCGCCATATCGTGGAGACGCTGTGTGTTTCGTTGTGAAAGCAAAACTACTTTGTTTGGTCTTCCAAAAGAGGACACAACTAGAAATCAGTGGTTAAGTTGTATTTACAACACTGTTCCAGAACAGTTCAACCCAAATATTCAGATGTGTCCAGCGCATTTTACAGAGGACTGTTTCTTGAACCTGAGAGAGTAGCCTACAATGCCGTCTGTGCACAAAGGCTGTTTCTATAAAGTGGGGCAGTTCCAACTTTGCAAGGACAGTCTGGCGCTTCTGACTCACAGCCTGTAAGTACGTTTTCATATTTAAAGAATTTGCCACTGATGATTCAAATGCAGTTTTGAGAAGTGTAGAGTAGCGCTTGTTTTTTGTCGTTACTCCGATCACAAATGCAGACATGGTTTTATGTTTATGCGGCGCGATGCAACGCAGCGCAACAAATGCCTCGTTTATAATGGGTTTTAATGTTTTTGTCTCATCGCTCCGGCCGGGACACGGCATCACAGTATGTAAGGGGCATAGCATTTCCGTCACTCGCTTAAGGCATTCGGCCAATCACAATGCACTGGATAGCTGGCCAATCAGAGCACACCTCGCTTTTCAGAACGATGAGCTTTGTAAAAATCGACTCATTTCAGAAAGCCGGGGCATAGAGGAGAAACAATAATGTACAGTATGTGGAAAATAATGTTTTTTTAACTTTAAACCGCATAAACACATCGCATTACACCAAAAACACAAAATAATGTTATTTTTAGCAGCGTCATATGACCCCTTTAATCATTAACCTTAATACCATTAATTTGACATTTATTACAAAATATTTAATCTTAACATGTATAATTTGACTGAACAGGAATTTAATCAATAACATGTGCCGCAATTCAGAATTATTCAGAATTATGTAACATTGTGTAACACCTTTAAAGTGTTATCGCTAACAGTCAATGAGAAAATGAATGTCATTTTAATTTCCAAACTCCACTATTGCACTTTGGAGGGTAGGGTAGTGACTGATTAAAAAGGTTTATTGTGTTGTGTTTGGGGTTGATCAGATATCTGAGCGCTCTGCACATTTGTGCATCAGTCTCTGTACAACCAGGATGACAACAGAAAATGAATAATGCTGCATCAAACCGCAGACAGAGATACAATCAGAGCTCTGGGATTCTTTGTTACCTTTGTGATATTTGCAGATTGTTTTGTTGTGCAGCTTTGTGCAACACTTCAACACCTTCCACACAACTGTCACAGAAGATGCTGAGAAACTCGTTTTTTTCTAATTATCATATATTATAATTATTATATTTTATACTAATTATATATTTTAAAATGTATTTCATCAGCAGTCATTTCTCCAGTCTTCAGTGTCACATGATCCTTCAAAAATCATCCTAATAAGTTTATAATAAGTTGAAGAAACATTTCTTATTATTATCAATATTGAAAACAGTGGGTACTTCATATTTTTGTGTGATTTTTTTTTTCAGTATTCTTTAGTGACTAGAAAGTACAAAAGAACAGTGTTTATTTGAAATGGAAATCTTTTAAACATTATAAATGTCTTTACTGTCACTTTTGAACAATTTAATGCACCTTTGCTGAATAAAAGTATTCATTTCTTAAAAAAAAAAAAAAGTGAATGACTCCATATTTTTGAATGGTGTAGTATAAATATTACATGTTTTCTACCAGTTAATTCTGTACATGGACATAAAATGCACTAAAATTGCATTTCAAATGGTTGGAGATGTAGTATAACGACAGGACACTGCTGTCACTGCTTGAAATGTCATGTTAAGTACCCATTTTCTGTTAAAATGACTTATTAGCAGTCTGAGCTTCGGCCCTGGCCTCATGAATATTAATATTACCACCCCGACATGCAAACAAAGTAATGTTTGTTCTTGCCTGATGAATAATTTACTTGGTCTTAGAAGTGGTCACCGGTGTGCGAGTTCTCAAATAAGAAAGAAAACGTTTTTTTAAATCACGATTTAAACCTGGGGGTCAGACTGTACCCATTTCCTCCTGAGGTGAAATCCTTTGTGTAAAAGCATAAAACTCTTTTATATGGTCTCATGCTGATACGATCTCAGCAGCCATTCTACAAAAGCACACCGGCTCAAAACATGATGTATAATGTCATGTAAGTATAGAAGGAGAGTTCAAGTATGTTTAATCTCAAATGTGTGGCTTGTTTTTGTTGACACGAGTGATTTCATAATCTGAAATACACAGAATAAGGCTGCATGGATTGCGTGGGTCAAGTTTCACATTGTGGTGTTCAAATGTGGAAGGTGTTCAGCTTTATGGTCTATAATACTGTACACTAGGCCTCAGTCATCATCATTCACATGGATATGTGAAGGTCACAGGAATTGTGAGATGGCTGTGAGTGGGTGGAGAAGACCACATTTAGGTTGTATGTGATATTGAAGAAACCTTGGAAGGATTTGTTTTTCTTATTTGAAATCACATGGTCTCATTCCTGCTGTATCTGCAGCCATTAGGATAATGCTGTTTCAGAAACATCAGCTGCTATTGAGATGTATGGCAATGCTAAAAGAGCCCTCTCAGGTTTTATAGGCATCTTCACTGCATACAGTTGACGCAGGATGAAACACATCGTTTCTGCTCATGTAGACAGAATGACTTCATCAGTACAGGCAGAGCTGTCCAGTCCTGAGTGGAAATGTTTTCAGAGAGAAAGGCTCATTTAGCAGAACAGAGGGAGGCCGTGACATCAGCAGACTGAGACAAAAATATCTGGCAGCTGTGAAAGGCTTGGTGCCTGAATCACACTTTCCACAGCAGTTTTGATCAAATCCTCAGGCAGATACACATATACTCGCTAGATCTACATTTAACATGTGAATTTTATCTTTCATTCACTTGAAGTGGCATTTAAACAATACAGATTACACATATCATTAAGAAGTCATTTAAAAAGTTTTATTACACATTTATGTACAAATATATAATTTTTAGTTTTTTAAATATATTTAGTAATTATATACTAGTTATATATATTTTATAGAAAACAATTTTAATAAGTACCTGCTCCTTTCCAGTATGTTTAATTATTACAATTGTTTTTTGTTTGTTTTTTTAAATTACTAATGCAGTTTTATTATGGCCAGACCTGATACTGTCATTTCTAAGGACACAGCAAATCTTATTCCCATTATGGAAGGATATAGATTAATTTCTCAGTAATAATATCTAAACGGCTGTTTAGTCAGCATCCCATCCGAATGAATTTAGAGCCTGTGAAGATGATGATGATCGCTTCATTACCTCAACGCATTGGTCAGTCTATTTCACGGCCATGATTTTCATTAGCTAAGCAGACAGACTTTTTTTCAACAGCAGTGCTGCCCAGCTGAAATCTCTTGCTGAGTGTGTAAGCAATGGGTTACAAGCATTAAAAAAAACACAAACTGTCTGGACAAATATACAGTACAGGAGGTAAAATAGAGCCAGAAGAACCTGATGTTGCTTCTACAGTTTTTCCTCCTTCTGTTTTTGTTGTAGTTTAGGAGATGTGCAGTGGCTCCAGAACTATTTGGAAACTCTGGACAATTTGCTGAAAATTTGCACAAAAAATTTTTTACTCACCCTCAGGCCATCCAAGATGTAGATGAGTTAATATGAGTCCTCTATCCATAATATTGCTTTCTCCAGTGAAAAAGTCATCTTGTCTGAATTTGGAGAAAAATATGCACAGATCACACATTGTATACATCAAAAACAATTCTAAACAAATATGTTGGTGGATTTTGATGTGAAAGGACAACAGGGAATGAACTTTTTCACTGAAGGACGTTTTAGTATGGATTATGGACGTGTATTTTGGCCAGAAGCGACAGTTTAAAGTTAAAAAGCCTCAGTGATGGATTTGTTTTACGCAAACATACAGCTTTTCATCACACAAGACATTAATTGACGGACTGGAGTCGCGTTGATTACTTGTGGATTATTGTGATGTTTTTAGCAGCTGGTTGGACTCTCATTCTGATGGCGCCTATTCACTGCAGAGGATTCATTGGTGAGCAAGTGATGCAATGCTGAATTTCTCCAATTCTTTTCAGATGAACAAACTCCCACATCCTGGATGGCCTGAGGCAAATTCAGCAAATTTTCATTTTTAGGTGAACTATTCCTTCAAACCCCAGTTAAAATGTTTGAATGTCATCACATTAGATAACAAAATATCAAATCAAGTAGCATCTGCAAATAAATCATTTTCTAAGTTAGAACTAACTTCACCATTTGTGCTAATATATTTAAAGAACCTATGAAATCAAAATGGGAAATTTAAAACCCAACAAAGTTTTTCTTCAAAACATTGCTATTATTTTAACCAACTTAGACCACTCACTCACTGTCCCTCCCCCAACCAACCCCAGGGTTACGTTTATATTAGAACTTGTTCTCATTACATTAAGACGATAATCATGTATCTGATGTAATTCTCTTCTGCCTCTCCGCGCACAAAAGCAGCTGCTCTAAATAAGCCCAACGCTACTGGATGAACGCCAGGCTGCTGTCCAAAGTGTCCAGACGCGCTGAGGTTGGCTGGAGCTGTCCGCGGTGCTGAACCTCCACCGCGCAATCCGCTTATAACAGCCCGTGAGTCGAGCTCTCTCTGCGTTACTGCCGGAGTTCTGCGCGATTCACCGGGAAAAACGCGAATAGCTCATATGCTTACAAGACCTTACGGACGTTTTATTTGACGTTCGAGTGATTCTCACTGCATTGTTTAACACAAGGACAAATTGTAGTGTTTTCCGAGGAGTCTTTTCAGTATGTGCGTACGGATCGAGCTCCAAAAGAACTGGCTCTTTCTGCTGCTCATTCTGACTCTTTCAGTGATTTACACGCATTGTCAAGGTGAGTATTTTTAAGTACTTAAATCTACTAATGCTGCTGTATGTGATGGGCACAATGACTAACTGGGATTGTACTGTCTGGGGCTTTACTGGTAAAGGATTTCTTCACACACGCACACATGCCATTTACGTACAATAACAAATTACAAATATATTGAGACAGTTTAGGATATAGAGGTTTGTTGTTGATGTGTTGTACTTTAACAGAAATATCGCAGGACTGCATGAAGCCATCATGCATAAACTTCATCTGTAGAGTGTTGTGAGAAAGTAAAGGGCCGTTCACATTGACGCAATATTGCGTTAAAAAACAGACGCAGAGCTACAAAAATTACAAAAACCGTTTTCAAATTTAAACTACTAGCTTGAAACGGCGTTCATGGCGCTAAGAGACACAACGTCAAGTGTTTCTGTCTTGCAAACAATAAGTTGAACCCCATTTTTGTACAAGTTATACGTTTCAACAACCTCAAAAGTCAAGTCTGTCTTGGCAGCACTTTTTTTTTTAACACAAATAGACGTTTTGGCGAAACTAAAATCGCGTTAGTCTGGTGGTAACCACAGAAACAATACGCTTGATGCGATCGACGGTAGTAATTATCGGACGGAATGTTAACAAAAAAACAACGATAACTTATATTATCACATATACAATAAATATATTAAAAAGTATTTTAGATAACTGACGCCCGTAGCTAACAATTTACGTTGCTCGAGAGAGACGAACCGTATCATACTGCGCCTCGAAAATGAGATATTTTATCGAATCGGTAGCCTCAATTTGACCATTTCACGAGTCAAATATCGGCAAAGTGTTACAACGGACAGAGTGATTGTGCTGTGAGTCTCTGCAGCACAAGATAATGAGATTAATCCTGAAGATCAGATTACCCCCGTCCCGAACTGAGCTGTTTATGAAACTAGCAGAGTTGTGTTGTTTTTACGAGTTTAATAACTCAGCTTATTCGGGTCAATTTAACAGCAGTGCATTGTTTCGGTTTATTTAATTTAGTGACAGCATGTTTGGCGTCCATGTTGTGTTGGGATAATGAGATGCAGCCCTCCTGTACTATCCTGTGGGCTCATGTTTGCTTTATAAGTACAAATTCTGCAGATTTTCTGGGCTTATTTTAATGAGACAGCTGAAATTGCACAAATGAACTTTAACATTAATAAAATATGCACCCTTTTAAATAAGAAATTTTAATTTATGCAAGCTTTTAAAACTGACTGAATGCCAGCAGAGATAGTGATAAACATATAAGGTGGTTGATAACGTAGTCTAATAACTAAAGAAGCTTGATGCGATCGACGGTAGTAATTATCGGACGGAATGTTAACAAAAAAACAACGATAACTTATATTATCACATATACAATAAATATATTAAAAAGTATTTTAGATAACTGACGCCCGTAGCTAACAATTTACGTTGCTCGAGAGAGACGAACCGTATCATACTGCGCCTCGAAAATGAGATATTTTATCGAATCGGTAGCCTCAATTTGACCATTTCACGAGTCAAATATCGGCAAAGTGTTACAACGGACAGAGTGATTGTGCTGTGAGTCTCTGCAGCACAAGATAATGAGATTAATCCTGAAGATCAGATTACCCCCGTCCCGAACTGAGCTGTTTATGAAACTAGCAGAGTTGTGTTGTTTTTACGAGTTTAATAACTCAGCTTATTCGGGTCAATTTGATAGAAAAATATCTTTCTAGTGCTGCTTTGCTCACTGTTGTAAAGATCCGTACACTATACTGTCAAAAAGACATTTCTAAAGAAACTGATGCTTCTAAAAATGGCCTAAAACTTCCAGTGATATTTGTGTATCCCTCTGACTTGCAGGCATGCGCATTAGTGTTTTTCACTCATAGGACGTTTTTGTGTTTATTAATCTTGGTAAATCTTGTTGCACATTTTGGTATTAATCACATTCATTTGGCTATCAGCAAGAACAATGAGCTATTACTAAATGGTGCATGTTTTTCTGCATTGCATATTATACTGTACCAGATTCCTCCATCTGTGGTTGTTTTTTAATGTAATGTTTCCAAATTACAAAATGAGGTTTTATTATATTTAAAAGTGCATTTTAGGTGTTACATAGAGTTAATGTCACTGTATTATGCCTTATTGAGCTCTGAATTAGAGTTTTATAAGAAGTATTTGAGAGTGAAAGAGACTTTTAGGCAGCCGGAGGGAAATTTCTTTCTATTTCATGCAGAAGTATGTGAAGTAATTTTGAAGTGTGCGCTAGGTCTTTCCAAAGGTCTATTTCTGAATTCATTTCGCTGTAGCTTTCTTATCAGATCCTTTCATAATTCTGTGCAAGATTCATCCTCTCATATTCTGGCTGTTCAAAAACAGAAGCATGAAAACAGTCTGATGGTTTCAATTTCTGCCTTTCATACCTCTGATTTCAGGGGAGGGTTAGAAAATGTTCAACACCTGTTTTTTGGATTGTCGGTGATTAGCTTGATCAAGGGCTATTCAGAAGCTGTTAGTTGACAATTAGTCTGGCGCTTTGTCAGTTTATGGCTTGTAAATGAGAGTCATTATGGCGGAATGCTCTCTAATATCCTCATGCTGTCTGAACTCTGCAGGTAGGGCCAAGATGCTAACCATCCCTTCGCTGTCTCTCACAGAAAATCGAAAGATCAGGGTGTTTTGGGCTCTTCTAAGTGAACCTTTTCTCTGATGATGGTTTATGAACTTGCATTTGTTTCTAGTTTACACAGAAAAGAGAGAGGATCCAGAGGGGTAAATATACCAGTCAAACCATGATCCTTGGTTCAGAATCGTAGCTGATATTATTTCCAGTTCATTCATCAAATAGAAATGGGAGGTTAAAGGAATAGTGCATCCAAAAATGAAAATCTGCTTCGAATTAACTCACCCTCAGGTCATCAAAGATATAAATGATTACTTGTGGATTACTACACTCTAAAAAATGATTTCAGCACAAGAATCAGCACTATTTTGGTTAAAAGGGATAACAGAGAACGGTTGAATACACTTGAATTAAAATGTTACATTTAAATGTTAAATTTTGTTTCTAAAATGCTTGTTAAATGAGTTTAAATGTAATATTGTAAACTATGCTACATTGTTGTCCATTGGTGTTCTTGCTTATTAATAAATGTTCATCTTTTGATTATTGCTGTTGGCTCTAGAAATTCTGGGTAACCCAGCAATGGTTGTTTTTAACCCAGCATTTTTTAGAGTGTGGGATGTTTTTATCAACTGTTTGAACTCTCATTCTGATGGCACCCATTCACTGCAGAAGGTCCATTGGTGAGCATTTTCACCAAATCTGTTCTGAAAGAAACTCAGTAAATATTCAGTAAATTTTCATTTCTGGGTGAACTATACCTTCAAGTTGGTTGCATTGCATTGTGGCCTACAGCTTTGACACAAAAGCAGTAGTAAGCTTGTCCGAGATGGCCTTTTCTTCTAAAGAAAGACAGCAGAATATAGAAGACAGACAGCATAATACGTTTGAAACCATTTATTGCAGCTTTTTATCTGTGTGCTATCATGTAAAGCCCTTAAAGTCTGCCACACACATTTCCTTTTGTGTCAAAATGGCATTTAAAACACTTTTTAATTGGCACGCTGTGAAGGTTCATGTATTGATTTCAGGTGTTTTCATTTCAGCCTAAAGGGTGGCCAACATTGACTTCCTGGGCATCAATACCCACTGATCCTATTGAAAGCGCAAGGCTGAGGCTCTTTATATGCCAGGCACCTGCAGCCACACAACCATAAAATTGGTATATTTAAGAGGCAGATTAAAAGTTGATATTCTGACTTTTAAAATGCCACAAATTCACTGGCCTCCTAATCCCCCTCTTGTTATGTGTGACATTTCATTATTTGGTATCCTGATGGTTTCCTCGGCCTCTGATTCAGAATGCGCAGAGCAGGGTACGTCTTAACATGTACTGACGCTAAATAAGGATTTGTTTTTTTATGAAGGTTAAAAATTGTGTTCTGATTTCACTCTCTGCATTTTTAAATGCTTGTTTTTAATTTAATTTTTTATTTGAAGAAATGACAATGATCTCTATGAAGTTGTTTTAAAGAGTACTCTAATGGAATCTAACTAAAAGAGAAAAAACAAGCTTATTTACCAATGAAAAGCAGCTGTGCTCTCTGATCAGTTGGCGTAATTCCCATGTGTCATAAAATTGTGTGAGAGAGTGGTGGCCAGTGCTGTGCCTTCCATTGTCACCCCATAGTATGTTAGAGGAAATATCCAATATTCTCATATCAAACATTTCATCAACCCTTGATTGACAGTTACAACTACAACAAACCTATGCTTTTTTTGGCTTCTAAATGTGTATGAATCATGAGCAATATCAGAACTGTTTTTATTGAATCTATCAGGCAGTTTTTTTTTTTAATAAAGTTATAAATAATAATTTTATAGCTTTATAAGATTTTTAAAACCACATTTTAAAAATATTTTAAATATTTCTGTATATATTATATTAATATTTTTTTTAAATTTTTTTTTAATTTTTGCCCTAAGCTTTGGTTAATGTCTGACCATGAATAGAGTAGTAAAACAAATACACACCTTTCTGATGTGCAAGTGAAAGGAGGAAACCAAAATAAAAATTATAACTGCACACTACAAACTTTGAATAATAAATCATGTTTAAGGGCGTGTGCAGTTATTTTTTTCTTCATTTAATGTCTGACCATGGTCACGAGTCAGATGGTCAGATGATTATCCGAGACTTATGAACATAATTTAAGTGATTTGAACATTGAAGAAGACATCTCTTGAGTTTGTTTTTATTTAAATGCATTGCATTTAATTGATATTTGCTTTTAACATGAGCATGTTGTGATTATTGCTGAGAGTTTGTTAAAATTGTAAGTGCATATCTATGCTGTAATATTCTGTATATGAATTATCAAGGTTACACAACTGCTCTTTAAATAAAGTGACAGGGAATTGGTGTCTGCAGATTCCTTGAGCTCATTTGTCAAATAAGAGGCTCTGTGTTTTGGCAGGGTCAGAGCAGAGGATACTGGTCTCTCAAAGGCTCCAGGACAAACTAACTTTTCCTGGCGTCCTTCCACTACAGCTTTTTGATGCCACTGTATTTGAAACGGATGCTGCGATCGATGCCCAAAGCATTTGAATTCTGCATCAGCAGCTATCTGTCATGCTGTAATAAATGCACTGTTGATATTCTTCAGTTTGATACTTTTCTCTATGCGTTAGTCCTTTAGAGGCACAGATAACTGATTGCTTTTTTGGTTATCATTTTAAGTGCCTCAAACTTGAATTACTTTCAGATCTGATGGCATGAAGCTTGCAAATGCATTAAAAATCAAAGACTAGATCTTCTGAAGTGTTGTTCTAGCAGCCTGGGAATATGTAAACAGTATGTTATATGTTTATCAGTTGGACTGATAAAAACCAATGCACCCTGACTGCTGGAGATTGCTTAAGCTAGCTAATCAGGGCAGAGCTTACCGTTTTGAGAAAACTGAGACTTCCAGTCCCTTTATTCTACTGATAAAGTGACTGACTTTTCCTGGCCTCTTTAATTGGTTCAACACTCCCTTTGGCTCTGAAAGTTCTGACACTAAATACAATAAAAGAGGGGGCCATCTGAGATGTTAAGATATTTCTGTGTTAAGAGTAATTACGCCCATTTAATTGCAGTAATTAGTCCAGTTAATGAGGAACTTGGCTAAAGCAGTGTGTGAGTCAGACATAGCTGCTGTTTGTGAGGTTGTTTAGGTGTTGTGCTGTTTACATTTGATTTGATTTGACAGGGTGACGAACCCGCGGTTGGACTTTAGAGCTCTTCTGTCGCTACGTGAGATGCATCTCTGATCTGCCATGCCAACAGAGCTGTCCCCCTCATCTGAAACAGAGATGAAAAACCTCCATGTGTACAAACACATCCACACTATTTAACCAAAAATTAATTTGCAAACAGGCTGTCAATGCTTGGTGTTATACGACAAAACATTATACATGAAAGATACAATCTCTCTTCCATGGTGAGTTTTGGACATGATTTTTAAGCAATTGGGACCCAGCAGAATTTTTGGAAATGTATAGCATTTATTAGCATATGAATGTAAAAAAAAAATATATATATATATTATATTATAATTAATGACCTGAATATATTTGTCATATATTTCTTATGCTCTTGACACTATAATAACTTAAAAATATATTTATTTTATTTTATTCTTAATATATCATTTTTATTTTTTAATCATTCATATTTTATTGTCAGATCAGATGTCAGAACTATATCATTATAAAGAAAATGTAAAGACATTGTTGGCAAATTTTTACAACATTTTTAATGAACAAATCAGGCAAATGTCCTCTGTAACACAAATATAATTTAAAAAGTTTTTTTTAGATGCATGCTTAGCAGTAGCAGTGTATATATTTAATTTGTTCAGTCTAAATTAGTGTTTTTCAGATCTTTGAAATCTCATCTTAACATCTAAACATACATAAACATTTCTGAATGCTAACAGATAGCTGCTGAAATGTGATGTCACACAGACAGGCATCTGAGATCGGCTCGATTTGAGAAAGGGGAAAACATTTAACCAGATTACAAAAAAAACACTGGGTGGATTTTTAACATTATAGGGTGGTTGTGTACACACACTGCCAACACACATTTCAGTTCAAACAACTTGTAAAAGTGCATGTAGCATCCTATGACCCCTTTAAAAAATTATACAAATTTAAAAAAGAAATTGCTTAAAAACTATTTAAAATCCATTAAGAAGAAATAAGAAAAGAGAACAATACATAAATAAAAGTGCAATCTAAAGTCAAGTCAAGTACAATACTGGTTGTGTCAAAGCAGCTTTACAGAGTCAAACAGGAAAATAGTTTGTCAATAATGCAAGAAGACAATAACAAAGAGTCATTTTTCCAGCTAAAGTCAGTTCATTGATTATTCAGTCGTCATCCAGTTCAGCTCTCTTCCAATAGTGTTTGTGCAATAAAGAAAGTATCTTAAACTAAAGTAACTAAAACTGAAATTCTTAAAAACATTTTTGTTAATTGAAATTTTGTTAACTGAAATATAATTTATTTTAATATTTATTAAAATATTATATATCATATTCAACTCAATTAAAATTAGAAATGTTGCCTTGGCAACTAACTAAAATATGATTTATTAGAAGCACTGAAATTACTAACTGGAAAAAAAATGATATAAGAAAGTAAATTGAACCTAAATAGTAATATTTTAAAAGAACAAAAACTAATAAAATTACAAAAGCACATAACAAAATTACTAAACACTACAATTAAAACCGAAAATATAAAAATAAAAGCTAAGCAAAATATTAATATGCAGTTCACTAGGTTGTGAAACATTTTAGTGCAAATAGCCTCCTTGTGCATTTGTTTTTCAGAGGAGATCCAGATCTCCTGCCTTGAATCTTACACATAAAGGCCAAAGAAACTTGCTTGCTTCTGTTCTTCATGGTACTCATGAGCTGAACAAGTGTTTTTCATGCTTGAAAGCATCTTTATTTCACTCGAGTCCATCTGACCTTGGAAACAAAGTGTTCTCGATTTTCCAAGTTCAGGGATTGTGAAATGTATTTTATGAACAGTGCATGCAGGTCAAGTCTAGACATTCTCAGAGATGTTTAGAGGTTTAGATGTTTGTGAAACAATCCTTGGTGTTAAGAAGTCAGTTTCGCTGCTCTGTTGCCCAGCGTCAGTGTATTTTTACAGGTCGAGCCGAGCAACATCTCTCACCCTGTTACAGTACATATTCATACACTTTAAAACAATCCTCTGTGTTGACCCAGACGGACAGCCCGGGAAAAACCTGTATATTCATTACTCATCATTCATTGCATAAATTGATAATATCCAGTGGGACGTATCTAAAAGTTGTTTCCATGGTAATTTGCTGGAGAAGCGGCACCCATATAAACTGTGCAAAACTTGAGAAGTTAACAAGACACAAGGGGAATACATTCTACACCATTAGCACACGCCTTTTTCTCTCTTCCTTTCTTTCTGTCAATCCATGACTTGCTGTCTCAGGCGTTTCTCGTAAAATTCCATAGGATAAATAAATGAAATTGTGTGCATATACAGTATGTATATAAAAAATTATATGGATTACTCCGATAATTTGGTTTAAATGTTTGAATAAATTCATACTGCATTTTCAGATTTTTGATGCAGGATGTTTTTAGACATGCTACATTTTTTTCAAGATTATTTGATTAATAGAAAGTTCAAATGAACAGCATTTATTTTAAATATAAATCTTTTGTTACATAAATATCTCTACTTTTAAATCTTTACTTTGGATCAATTTAATGCTGCCTTGCAAAATAAAAGTATTACTTTTTTTAACTCGCTCTAGACTTTTGAATTGTACTGTATTACGGTTTCCAAGATCATAAATCACACAATATCGAATACGCATATCAAGCAGCACAACTATTTTCAACATTGATAATAATAAGAAAATGTTTTCTAACATTTCTAATGGATCATGTGACACTGAAGGCTGGAGTAATGGCTGCTGAAAAATCAGCTTTGCCATCGCAGGAATAAATTACATTTTAAAATATGTTACAACAGAAAACAATTCAGTTATTTTACGTTGTAATAATATTTCAAAATATTTATGTTTTACTGCAACCTTCAATGCAGCCTTCATGAGCATTAAAGGAACTTATTTTAAAAATATTAAAAATCGTAATTATTCCAAACCTTTGACCGGCAGTGTAATTAAGTATGAAATATAATTATGTACATATGTAGGCTTGTATTTATGTAAGGATATTAACTTCAGACATTATCCTTCTTGATTTTATGGTCTGGGTTGACGGGTGGATATTGAGCAAAGGCTTCTGGGAGACTTCGGAGCTCATCACAGAGCATCTAATCAGCCCCCTTCTCTCTCTCTAAGTTTTTAGCAACCTTGACCTTTCCTCTGCAATAAAACCTGCCTGTCAATCACAGATGTCTATCAGGACTGTCGTCTCAGAAGAGAGAAGCAGACAAAATAAGAGAGCAGAATATCAAGATTTTCTTCTCACATTGTATTTCAAAATGAAAATCCCAGCTGATTAGGAGTTCAGAACTACTGTGCACATGCATCTGACCTCACTCATATACTTGCATATTAATTTACTCCAAGAGATTAAAAAAATGTAAGCAGAAATAAAAAGGCATATGCAAGCGCATAGATAAACCAGTGTCTGTTTACTTTACCTCTGTTTGTTAGCTTTATGCCTTGTGATGTTTTCTCTTCCCTTCCATGGCTTTATTTGTTTCTGACAAGCTGTCCTTTCCTCACAGGCCTTTGTTCTTTCAAATAGCATGAATTATGCTTTCTCTCTCTCTCTCCTGTCACTCTGATCAAGTGTTTTCTGAAGAGTTTGGTGCAGAATGAAAGTGTCTTAGTGAGGCTGCCTATGAGATTTGAGTATTTGCACATGCGTGTGTTTTAGAAAGATAAATAAAGTTCTTGTGTAGCTGCGTAGCTCTTTTTCCCTCTTGTACAGAGAAAATCTAGAATTACCTAGAATTAATTTTACATTTTAGATTAAAGAAACAGAAGAATTTTCCTTTTTTTATGCTATAGGTGAGCTGTTATTTATAATATTACAGGCTATTCAACTCTTTCCTGCAATTCTGTAAACCTGCAGTCTTCAATACGAATTTGCAAGTCAGAGATGCCAAACTTGAACTTGATATCACAACGAAATTCGCACAAGCTTGCGTTTCCAGTCTTCCGAATGGATTATGTCTTAATTACATATTTCAAATGAGTACAAAAATCTAACAAATGTTTATTCTTTGGCTCGAATCACCTTAAAAGCTAATACAATCTAATATAACGTTTATAATATGTAACCTTTTCTATAGTGCAGAATGATAGTAGTGATTATCTAAATATGTTTTGTTTTATTACCCACAATGCTTTGTTTAAATCTCACTGCACAGATTGCACTGTAAAGGAATGGGAGAAAGTGACACTTTTAAGCATAGGAAAACAAAGAGAGAGAACGGTAAATAGGAAGAGAGAGATACAAAAAAGGAGAGGTGAATAACAAATCAAACCCTTACTTAGAAAGCGCAGACTATTTCTGATCTTATAACAATGTTCCTCTGGATTTACAGCATGCTTCAGGAGACGGATGGCCAAATAAGATCATTATTATTTCCTTGGGCATGTTCTCTCCCTCCTTCTGTGCAAACTGTCATGGGATAACCTCCTGAAAAATTGGCCTCACTAAACCTACAGGAGTCTAGAGCTGTTTGAAAACACTAGAGCTTTTCAATCCCGGTGCATTTCCCTTTGATATCGAACATGTATAGCGATGCTGTATTAATCATAGAACTGGATTTGAACGGATATGACGCTAAATTCAAACTCAGCTTAGATGAAATCCAGAGACAGCAGGGATACCTCAGAACGCAGGAAAGGGTTTTGTTGTTTATCTCTTTGATGAAATCAGTTGTTCTTCTTCAGTAAGCCCCAGAAGTTTATTGTCTGTAGCTGTGTTCCGATTCTCATGGTCCCTATGCAGTGTTCACTGCTCCCTACACACTGAGCAGGGGATATTTGTAGAACTTCACTTCACTTGCCAGAATTTGTTCATTTGGAATGCCCTGCAATGTCTTCAAACACTTAAGATGACACAATAAAACAAGATAAATATAATATTACCATTCTATCATACTGTATATATGTAAAACAAATTTAAAAAAATATATAATAATTTTATATGTACAGTATGCACATTCCCTGTCTATCTTATTTCACTTTTCCTTTGACTGATGGCTGTCATTCATCTTATGACGTAATGACTGTGCAGGCAGCAGTATCAGTAAGATGATGTTAATAAACTCATAATGCAACAGCCTTTATTTTGAGGTCCACCAAGCGGCTCAATTTTTAACAGGTTTCATCAGGACAGAAATACAGTGACCTCTCCTCCATGTGGGTGGAAAGCTGTCTGAACGTCCACACTTTAATATATTCCACAAGCTGCCAACAATTAAATCATGCGCTTTCAGGTATAAAAGCACTTTTTCCACGTGGCTAAGCTGTGTGTCAGAGAAGAGCTGCTAATGTATGAGCTCAGTAAATGATAGGCTACATGCTGTTCACTAACACCTACACAACTACGCTTTATTTTGTTTGGCGTTGAGCGTGAGTCAACTTTTGCTTTCTCTTCCTGCTGCCCAAAAGTGGTTTATTATAAAATGTAAACTTGTAAAAAAAAAGTGTGTATACACACACACACACACACACACATTATACTGCCTTTATTTTTTTAAAAGTGAAAAAATGTGAAAACACAGTATATGCAACATTGGATGTTTTAAACAGTATTTTAATACACTGTAACATATCTCATTAAATTGCATGCTTAACAGAGCAAGTTATATTTATTTAACTTGCTGAATTAAGCATGCAATTTAGGCCCTGTTTACACTAGTGCGTTTTTGTTTTAAAACGGCGTTTTAAAATGAAAATGTTCCTCGTCTACACTTGCGCTTTCTCTGCGTTTCAGAAACTATCTTCGTCCACGCTACACAACTGAAAACAGATGTCACATGACCATTCATGCAGGTACAACAATGAGCATGATGTTATAACGCATGTCACATGACCATTCATGCAGGTACAATAATGAGCATGATGTTATTGTTTACACGGTCGTCAAGGATACGCAGAGCGAATGTTGGCAGCCACGCCATTGTTTTCAAAAGTCTCCGTTTTGGTCCGGATACACTGAAACGCAACCCCGGAGTTTTCAAACTAAAACGGGGTCTGCAGCGTTTTTGAAAGTCTCCGTTTTCGAGGTTCGAAAATGCTGGAGTAGTGTAAACGACAGGCATAACCGTAGCAAAAGTTATAAAACGAAAACGCACTAGTGTAAACGTAGCCTTAATGAGACATGACAGTGTAGCATCTCATTAAATAAATAAATAAATGTATACAATTTTGTGTAGAAATGTCTTAACTTTTGGAAGTCTGATCAAATGTGTGAAAAATCTTAAAAAGCGCCGTTGATATTACTCCCAATTGAAAATGAAAGGTCAAGTTGACTGCATTGCATTGTGGAACAGGGTTTGGTTTGTCCCTGTCCAAAATTGAACTTGTGCTATTGATTTGGTTTTGTCAATTCAGTGGTTTGTTCTCATCTGTAAGGAACCATTTCGAAACTCAGGGTCACGGTGTCCATTCTGGGAGCTAGACAATCACAAACACTCTCTATCTTTTTAAGAACCGAGAGCTTCATCCATCAGTGTCAGCTCTAATATTGTGGTTCGTACTGATGTCTGTTGGGCAGGTAGGACCTTTGTTTTGGCCGTTTATGTTTTTTGACATGTTGACTTGCAGCACTCTGCACTCTGACACCTGCCTGCCAAAGCGAATAAAAGCAATTTCAGACTATTTAAATACCTCAGCACTCTCTACGTCTCCCTGCGGGATTCTCACAGGCTGGAAAAAAAAACATGCTGGATATGTGAAAGACTTAGCTTGACTTTAGGCTGCCTGCCTGACTGACATGTAAAGTGACCAACCACACTTTTTTTATTTGCTTTTACATGCCGTTTAGGGGAGGAGTTATCTGAAATAGACTATAATGCATGTGTCAGCTTGAGTATAAGGAAAGTTCAACATTATATGGGCTATATTGTGCCCTTAAAGGTGGTATTTATTTGCAGAAGTGCACTGGGATTAGTCTTTCCATGTCACAGTCTATAAAAACACGGTTGAATTGCCTCTTTTAGAGATTAATGACTGTCTACAGCTTCAGGTTTAATCTGACTGGAAGGTTTGACATTGTGTGGCTTTGCGAAGCAGCTGTTTATTGCCACTGGAATGATCTGATCACACTTCTATTACAGAAAGTGTCATCTTGATAAATGGGATTCACTCTGGAGTGACATATGCTCTATGTGTTCTTAATAGGAGAGAGATTGTGAGGTCAGTGCTTGATTTACAGCTGTTTTAAGGCTTTAGATCTGTTTATTGTTTATTGGAAAGAGATTATGGGATGAAAGGAGGATGTGTTTGTGAGCAGTTTGTGAGCCTCTAAACAATGTGAGGAAAGAATCCAGTTTATGCACCCAGATGTATTGTGTGATTTATGGTCTTGGAGAAACAAGAGCACGTAGCATTTTAATTGCAGTCAGCAGCAGATGTGTTTGTAAACAAAAGATTGAGTTGCTTTAATGTCACAGAATATTTGCTAATTTTTGAATATTTGCTAGCTTTTTAATTCTGGAAACAAAACCAGCTAATCTGATAAAGTTAAGCTAATAAAATGTACAGTGTTTATTAAAGGGATCATATGATGTTGCTAAAAATAACATTATTTTGTGTATTTGGTGCAAGGAAATGTGTTTATGCGGAGGCCGGAGGCCTAGAGTGAGCAGAGGCCAGCTTGAGTGAGCGGCGACCGGTGGGCTTGAGAACGGCGCGGTGGGCTTGCAGCAACCACATGTGACGACCCCGGGCTGGACTCGGCTTTGTCCACGGCGAAAGCCGATCCGGCGATCCACAGCGCGAAGTTGATGTATTCCCTCAGCGGCCAGCACGGATCAGCTCTAGGCATGACGAAGCAGATATCGTCCTCTTTTGGAAGGCCAAACAAAGTAGTTTCGCTTTCACAACGAAACACACAGCGTCTCCACGACATGGCGGCGGCGGCAACAACAATACTACAGCGAGAATAAACGTTACGCCTTCTTTCTTTGCGTGAACATTTGGGCGGCGTTATGCAAATCTTCCCACATCGTGACGTAGACATGTGGGGGCGTGTTTAAACGAGGCGTTTTAGGAGGACTTGGACAAGTCTTCATTTTTATAAAGAATATCTCTTTAGATTTGAGACTTTAGTCTTTGCAACTCTACAGATCTTCTTTATGCACCAAGAGCTTGTAACACTCCAAAGAGAAAGGAAAAATTTAAATCGCATCATATGACCCCTTTAAATATAGATGTACTTATTATTCAATAATATTGATGAGCGTACGTTTTTTTTATGTTAAATTTTTAGGCCTATCCAATGCCTTCTTTATATTTATATATATTTTACATAATGTGGCCACAATAAAAATATAATCTTTAATATAAAATATCAGTGAAATATTATGTATGTGTTCTTTGCAAAACGTTTAGTCAGATTTTGCTATTTTACTATAACTTATTTACTATTACATTATTTATTAATATTTTGAATTTACTTAATTTTAATTTGAGTAATTTTGCTGTTTTTGTTTAATGTTTTTACATATTTTTTGTATTATTTCAGTTTTATTTAATTTATAAGCATATACAGTATATTTTATTATACCGTTTTTTAAGATTTTCTTTTTTTGAGCTTTATTTCAATTAACAAATGTATTTATTTATTTATTTTTATTTATTTATTTTATTTTTAATAGTTTTAGTTTGTTTTAGTTACCGTTAATGATCACAACACTGGTCATATAATTCACAATTATATTTTGAAAGGCTGTCAATGACATTAATGCTTTTTGCTGACAGATGTTGTAGTAAAAATGTCTACCAGCATAGGCTGACTAGTTCATGCTACTCTGCTGAAATAAAGCTGGCTAAATCCAGTCTTAGCTGGTTTAAGCTGGTCTCCCAGCTTGGCCAAGCTAGTTATCAGCTAGTTGGACTCCCAAATGTGTATTTTCAATTCAGTTATTTATCAGTATTAACGGCACGCAAACAGCATATTTGTTTCTTTCCTTATTGCTGGTTTAATGGACCAATTATAGCAATTTGTGAAGACTGGATAAAGATTAAAACGTAAAGTATACAAAGCAATAAGACAAAGAAACATCCAGAGATTTGAATGCACCCAATGCAGGTTTCAGCTTTCTGACCTTTTATTAACATTTTCGCACCAACAAAACAATTACAATCCACAATTGATGATCTTCATTCTGCCTTCCACCAGTGTTCACTGGCACCATACTACGGGCTGATCCAATAATAAAACAGAGCCATAGCTCCCGCTGAGAGTTTAACTGTGTGCTGGTCTCCAAATCTCTGATCCCTTTTTCGTCTGCCATTTACAGTCTGTGTCAGTGATGTTCTTTTTATCTCTTACTGTCTTCACTGTGTCGCCAGTCTACATCCTGTTAGAACACACTGTCATATAGTTCCCTAATTAGGGAGTAAAAACACACTCGAGATCTCATGCTGTTTGAATGCAGAAACAATAGCAGGTCTCAGAGGTCTCTGCTCTTCTGAGGTTCACAGTCTTCTTACAGCTTTATTTTGAAGCCATTCATGAGATGTATAGGACTATGAAGGCAAAATAAACCTTGATGATTGTCTCTGGTTGTCACAAAACACTTTAAAAGGGGTAGTTAGGCTAAAAATTAAAACCTGTCATTTACTTACCCTCAGTGTTGTTCCAAATCCATATGATTTTCTGTCTTCATGCAGAATATTGAAAGGAGGACTTTGAGATTTGAGAGCTAGGGTGGAAAATCTGAAAAATCATGAGTTGGGAGCGACATGAGGGTGAAGAAAGGATGACAGAAGTTTCATTTTTAGGCGAACTGTCCTTTTAAGACTGATTTAGCAAAACTGCACAATTATAGGGACTTGTGTGTTAGCATAAGAGAGTCTATACATTTGCAGCTGACTTTTCCTCAAGCCAGACAGTATTAAAGTTGCAGTGGAGAGCTGCTGTAATCCTATAGGAATGATTATAAAGAGACAGATCAGCGCTTCCCTCACACGTCTCAATAATGGAAGCACTTCCTGACAGATAAAACACAACTCCAGATGTTGTTTTCAGCACAGCTATATCACACGAGCAGGAAAACAAAAGAATTTCCTTCACACCTCAGTGAAATTTTACAAATATCAAATATCAGAGAGATGCCAACATGTGCAGTAGTGGTGGAAATGTTCAATAGCTTTTTTGTAGTCACTGACTTAAAAAGTGTGAAAAATAAATAAATATATATATATATGATCAAAGAAGGCTGTGAAAATAAATCTGCATTGTTAA
>NW_015544227.1:1013514-1013942 GCF_001515605.1 Sinocyclocheilus anshuiensis | reverse complement strand
AAAATTCACATAAATCTAACCTTTCATTGGAGAATAAGAATTTAAAATGGGGGGAAATATCATTATGACAAATTTTTTTCTCAAATACACGTTGGACATAATTATTGGTACGCCTAGAAATTCTTACGAGTAAAATATCTGTGAAGTATATTCCCATTCATATTTACAATTTTGAGCATACCAGGGTGATTATGAACATGAAATTATCCAGCCATGGCTTCCTGTTTCACAGGAATATAAATAGGAGGGAAAACAAAGGCCAAATTCCCTTAATCATCCATCACAATGAGAAAAACCAAAGAATATATTTCTGATGTGCAGCAAAAGATAATTGAGCTTCACAAATTAGAAAGTGACTTTAAGAAAAGAGCTAGAGCAGTGAAAATTCCCATTTCCACCATCAGGGCAATAATTAAGAATTTCCAATC
>NW_015544227.1:1012312-1013216 GCF_001515605.1 Sinocyclocheilus anshuiensis | reverse complement strand
ATATATATATATATATATATATATACATACATACTGTATATTACAACTAGACCTTCAAGCCAGTGATCATCAAGCATTTTCACTGTATGGAAAATAACAGATTTGACATTTTGATAATAACTTTCATGTTCCACAGAAAAAAAGGTCATTCAAGTTTTGAAAGACACGGTAGGAAATGACAGAATTCTCAATTTAGACTCAATGATCTTTAGAAGGTACATTTATTTTTTGTTTACCGTTTTTTAACAATCATGCAACTTAATTATCAAAGATTAAAATAATTTTGTTTGAAATCTGAGGGAGCGCATGCAATCTGAATGGTATGACGCATTTAAAAGTCAAAGAACGATCAACAAACAGTCTCTGATGTAGGGTATCAGACAATCTAAGATTTAGTCAAAAACACAGTTGAAACACGAGGAGCCGAATTCCACAGAGGCCCAAGACACAGGATGTTCGTAAATCAGATCCTGGCGCCACAAGCCTGAACCAACTAGCAGCTTTGAGTAGCTCACAGCATTTAAACAAAAGAACACTTATTGACAATTCCAAGGAGATTGTCAATTTTGGAGGCAAGTAATCAAGATTAATGGTCAAACGAGATGCACAGCGTGACCATCACATGGAAACCAGTGATAGCAATCACGAGCTCTTTGGATTGACCCCCCCCCCACCTCGACGACAGAGAACAGACTGAAATTCCTTATGAGAGACCTTTTAACCTCTGGTCTTCACAGAACATGTCCTTATGTTCAGAGAATGGCACAGAAACTGCATTTCCATGTAAATATGCATCTAAATGACACTAAAAGGACTGGTGAGCAACTAATCATTTCTATGCATAACTCCATATCATGTATGTAACACACACATCAGACTATCAGGTCTTAATCATTTATTGTGT
>NW_015544227.1:995673-1011805 GCF_001515605.1 Sinocyclocheilus anshuiensis | reverse complement strand
TTCTGTCCAAATTCCCTTTAAAATCTTAAATGATTCCCTTTGAGCTAAACTGACCTGTTTCCCTTACACTGACATTCTCATAATGACTGTTTTTTATCAAACATGCTTTTAAGAATCTTTGTGTCTGAATGATATGCTCGAATGACTCACTTCCTCTCAGTGGCAAATGAGGCCTGTCTTTCTGATTACAGTTTGTTTCTGATCATAAACATTTGTTGAGACTTTCAGGCCTGAAGTGCCGGCTGTCATTTTACAGCTCTCTCTCTCTCTCTCTCTCTGAACCCTTCTGAGAGCTCTCCTGTCTAGTGAGGTGTGTTAATCTTGAGATGAAAGACGTGCTGTAATTGCCTTCTTGTCCCTGAAAGATGCTGCTGTTCTTCAGCACTGAAGATCACAACAATATTGAACCTTTTGTGTCACTCCTAAGCTACAAATAATTACTTTGCAGGGAAGCATTGCCTTAATATGTAAAAAAATTGAATATTCAAATAGCATTACAAAACTTTTGTACAATGACTTTTTGAACATTATTTGTAAAATAAAATAGTTGTTATATGAAAAGGGGGTCTGAATACTTTCCGTACCCACTGTATATATATATATTTAAATCAATTTTTTTCTTTTAATCTTTCAAATTGTACGATGGCCCCCTGGGGATCTGTATAGCCCAGTTTAAAAATCACTGTCTTAGACAGGATTAGGTTTGTTAGTATTAATTTTCAATCTGTTTGGACTTTGCAGAGGATGGAACTGTACAAACTCGGAGAGGAGAAGAGTCAGAATCAGAGAGCGAGTTTGACCCTTTCACCAGCAAACAGGAGCCACCAACTGACGTCCAGCAGCTCACAACAGATGCGGTACCAATCCTCCCCAACCTAAGACTGCTCAAAGTCCACTCAGCTCTGCTAACCAAGAGCTTTGAGGGAGATCAGCAGTTTTTTAAAGAGGCAACGTACACCATGTCAACAGTCTCTACCTCTACATCTAACACTGAACATTCACTTCTGGTGCCTCGGGAGGATGCAAAATTCTTCACTGACCTTGCGACCACATTGACCATGACTGCGGCAACATCTGTGGAACAAAGAAGGCCCAGCAAAAGCCGTAGTAGAACATCAGAGAAGATGGCAGTCACCTCTCAGCCTCTCACAAACCCCACCATTCCAATAAGCACTCCCACAAGCACAGGTCAAAAGACAGCTCTCAACACAACAACAAAGAAATCTTTTGACAAGGAAAGCACTTTGCCACCACTGTCTCTGTCAACTTCACCTAAGAAAGAACCACGGAGACCGGAGGGGAAAACCACACCAGGATATTCCTCTGAGACATCTCCAGGTACAGTACAAAGAGAACATTAAAACAGATTGATATGGATGGATATAGATATGGATGGTTATAGATGCATATGGATAGAAAATTAAATAGATTAATATGGATGCTAGATATGAATATATATGGATGGATATATGAGGACATTGATAGATATAGATGGATATGAATAAATAGATAGATATGGATGGTAGATATAGATAAATATGGCAAGATATGGATGGCTAGACCTGAAGGATATAGATGGATATGGATGGATAGATATTATATAGATGGATATGGATAGATACGGATTATATAAATGGGTATGGATAGATATGATATAGATGGATATGGATAGATATGGATGGATATAGATGGGTTTGGATAGATAGATGATTATAAATGGATATGGATAGGTGGATAAGGATAGATATGGATGGATAGATATGTATAATAATTATAGACAGATATGCAGTTGTATATGAATGTGGATATATGGATATGAATAGATATGGATGGCTAGATACAGAGGACATAGATGGATCTGGACAGGTAGATAAATATGGATATAGATATGAATGGACATATGAGAACATGGAAGGATATAGATGAATATAGATAGATAGATAGATAGATAGATAGATATAGAGAGAAATGGCTAGGTATGGATGCTAGATCTGGAGGATATAGATGCATATGGATATAAATATATAGATATGGATAGATACAGATGGATATAGATGGATAGATAAATATGATATAAATGGGTATGGATAGAAACAGATGGATATAGATAGATAGATAGATAGATAGATAGATAGATAGATAGATAGATAGATAGATATGGATATATTGATATGGAAATTGATGTTATGTATAGATATGAATGGACAGATAATTAATTATAGATACGTATGTAGATATATATGAATATGGATAGATGGATATGAATAGATATGGATGGATAAACATAACTAGATACAGAGGATATAGATGGATTTAGACAGGTAGATAAATATGGATATAGATGGATATGGACAGCTACAGATGGATATGGCTAGATATGGATGAAAGATATAGATGGATATGGATGTTGATCTCTATGACAATGCACAGACCTCAGAGCTAATGGAGGATTATTGCACAGCCAACCAAACATAAGACAGCTGTAAAAGGGGTGACTTCAGAATGGTGCCCTTTTCTCTCTCTCTGTCTTTCTTTTTCCAGCTCACTGCGATATGAACTTCACAGACGCCGAGGGTTATATTGAGCTCCCCCCGGATGTCTCATTTGATTCCCACATTCATTGCACCTGCCTGGTTACTGTATATCTGGGTTATGGTGTTGAGATTCAGGTCAGTACTTTTTCATCTAACGCTTTTATCATATGCAGATTAGGAGAAGCATCTCTCTGGCACATCTTTGTCTCTCAAGGGCAACAGAGTGTAATTTCCATCTCCTCTGCATTTAACATTGAAATTTCATAAGTGTATATAGAAATTTAAAAAGTCTCAGCCTGTCCCTACATGCTCAGTATGACAAGATATTCTCTTCTGAGCTTTCTGCATAACTAAATGGAGATGAGATAAATATAAATTTTCCTAAATAGCAAGTATGGACTGACAAGCCTGACAACTGCATACAGGCCACTGCAATTGTAAAATTGCTATAGATAGAGGAACAATGCTTGAATGTGTGCCAATAATGTAAGAAACACAATACAATTGAGAATTTTAAAAAATGAAGAAACAGCATAGTTAAATTATTCAGTTAAGGAAAAAGATCAATGATATTAGTGACTGCTTCAAATCGCAGAATGATATCTTTGATAAACTAGTTTGATTATGAACAACAGAGTTCTTAGAAGAACTCATTAGTTGCAAAGAGTATTTACAAAATGTCTTACTTTATTACTCAAGCCAAGAGAGAACAAACCGTTCATTTTGAGCAAATGAAGTATACAGACACTGTTTATTCTGCGTTTCATGCAATCAAGTGGAACTTGTTATTGTTCCTGTCAGCCGTCAACTCGATATGGTTCGATCGAATGCACTGCAATTTCTCAGACCTCTAATTTTGGATTGATCAGAAGACAGAGAAGTGCCTTTAAAAACTGATTGTGAGGAGACAGAACATCACACAGAAAAGTTTTAGCGACATGCAGACAGATGCTGCCAATTCTCTCTCAGGCATTTATAAAGGCCTCCAGTCTGAAGTTGTGAAAGTTTCCGTATGGAGTTCCAGGAGGACCGTCATGTTCACGTATCAGTGTGTTTGACTGCAGCACAGCTGCCGTGTCAAAAGAAACAAAATTCCCTCTAAAAAGCCCTACAGTAGATATGTTGGAGGTGAGCGGCTCTGTTCTTTGCTGAATCATACATGTGACACTCACTTGATTTTCTGAACATTTTAGATGTGATGGCTTCATCAGGATTTTGGTTTTCTGAGTAATTGCTTGCAATATTCACCAACAGCTGACATTTTTCATTTATGTCTGAAGTCAACATTTTTTCATTTGTAATGCATATTGATCTTATTGAGTTGAGGCCAATTATGAAAATGCTGAAGAGTTTTTATGTTTTAGGATATTATAGTGAGTATAAAAGTTTAATGTACTGAATTGATCGCAAGTGTATCCTACAAACTTAGAACGTTGTGATCGTCTGTTTGCTTTTTTTTTTCATCTTGCAAAAACAAGACTTGTTCAAAATAACTGCTCTTTCCTGGCATCTGTAATTCTCCAAGTGGCCAATTTAAAGCCAGTGATTTTGAAATGTGCTTGCTCTGGAAGGGGATGCTAAAGGCACACTGGATGCATTTGTTTGTAAATGGATGTTTTTCTTTGCAGATTCCTCAGAGTTCTAGAGTTGTGTTTTCGATAGTGACTATTTAGAGGTTAAAAAGGTCTATAACTGCAGGTTTTCTGGTGTTATATAGGTGGGTGGTGTAGCAAAGTGGTTAAAGATCTGGACCGCTAACAGTTGTGTGTTCCAACCTCAGAAGAAGTGAACTGCAAAACCATTATGCCCATATCTGGCAAAAAAAGAGATGCAATTCCATTGTCAAATGATTAAATAATTCAGAAAGAAATAAATGTAAAAAGGTTATGGAAAAAAATTACTTTTCACAGACTTTTTGGATATGTCATTATTAATTCAATCCAGTAATTGGCCTTAACCATATATAACAATACTAAAAACATTCTTCATTTCTTTTTCTAAAGTACTGCTCACAGAATTCAGAACTTCACAGTGTATTTTCATGTCCATATTAAGAGCCTCTGTTTTATGTGTTTTCTGATACCGCTATGAATTATGTGATAATATTTCTAGCTCAGCTTGTGCTTGTGCTGATTGGCCATCAACCATTATCTTTTATGTGACCAAGGTTGTGGTGATTCACGCCCATTTGCTGTCATTTGTGGAACAGATGCTGAAGTACATGAGTCAACTTCGCTCAAAATTATACCTCCTTAATATATATTCTTTCATAGAAGGTCTATTAGTTGTGAGAAGCTCTTGATCTAATCAATGCTTGTGTGCTGATGAACGGGTGGACAGTGTTTAGTAGTGAAACTGGAGTTTCAGTTGAGCTATAATTAGAGGTACCTTGTATTCACAGTGCCATCTCTCCAGGGTCCAGTGCTCTGTCGGCTAGACCCTTATTAACTTTCCACAAACTGGTCTGTTGGAGTCCTCAAAGGTCCTGTGAAAGGCCAAAAATCATTAAGATTCTCAACACCGTTTCATTTTAATTGCTTGTTGACCTGTTGACCATGACAGCGCTCATATTATTCCATACGCACTGCCCTGCTAACCCTTCCCAGCTCAGGTGTCAGGGAGCGTCAACCGAACATCTGATGACACACTTTTAAACCTAGTTTATGGAAATGAAGGCCTTTGTGCTTGTTCAGTTGGCTTTTGAGTTTAAAAAGCTCAAATTATAGCAGAGCAAATGAGCTAATATACACAGAAAGGAGTCGCTTGAACCTGAGGAGAATTTCAGGGTCTTGCCACCACATCTGAGTTTTTCAGTCAAGGTCTCAGTTGGAGAGATTGCTGTCAGCTGATATTAATTTCACCTTGGCTCCGGTATGTGTCATAACAAGCAGGGAGATGTAAAGCAAAAGAGTGTCAGGGATGGTTATTCCTCTCAGCGTGAGACTGACAAATCACAAGGGAAAGAGAAAAGCAAAGCAAAGGCATTGGAAATATGAAGCTAAACTTATCATGCATGTATTCAAATCTATGCAATTTATTTCTACAGTTCATCAGCTCCTTCACCCTCTTACAAATTATTATTTTATGTGGCTTCATTTACAAGTAAAGAAGGAAGGTCTGTGTAAACTCTGCTCTGGGTCTAGCATTAGCCTATTTGTTTGGAAATATCACTTGGTTTTTAAAATGATGGAATAAAGTCGTATGTCTCTTTAAATTGACTTTTATGCAGTTTTACCGTAACGGCTAAAAGACACAGTTTGTTACAAAATTACCTGCAATTCGTCCTCATTAGAGTTAGGAAGCGAGTTCCGCCTTTGAAAAAAATATCAGGACCAAATTAATTTCTTGAATTTCGGTTTCATTAGGTTCTCAAGCGTGCATTCTTTTGCGAATGCAAACTACTAACTTACCACAGCAACGCCGCTACTAAACTTACAGCCCAAAACATACCGCGAGAGCAGTGTGGTTTGATTTCAGAACGATTGACTCTTTTGAGCCGGTTTCTTTTATTGAATCACAGTGTTGCCAGATTGGAAATGTCCAAGTATCGTACCAGAAGCTCAAAATGATCGTATTTGGAAGAAAATTATAAGAATACAGAATACAGCTATTGATTCTAAACCAACAACTTTTTGACACGACCTGCAAATTACCACAATAGATAACTGGGCGTACCGTGTTTACATTGGACACGAGCAGTGCGACAAAGTACTATAGAAACCATTATAATCAGTGACTGTTTGCACTGGATGCGACACGACACGTCACATCCCCGACAGTAAACTGATGCCTCGTTCTATTTATGACGTATTAAAATTATTTTTAACACTCGCTTTGTCGCGTCCAGTGTAGACAGACTTTAGCTGTTAACTCTACATCTGAGCCGCTGTCATCGGAAGCCTGCGTGTTGCCAGATGTTGAGGGGGTTCTTGCCGTCATGGACCGCAACATAATGCTCGTTGGCTTTAAAGCAGGGCACCCTCATGCATTCTTAACACACTCTGAGGTGTACATGAGCTCATTTAAAGTGTCTGTAATGAGCCAATTTCGTATGAATATAGAAGCCCTATGACTACAACTACCATCATTTGAACTGTCATAAAATTATCGTACATTATGGGATTTTTTTCATTATTGATCTTACATCGTAAAGAGGTCAAAATTATCGTACAAATACAATAATTATCGTACGTCTGACAACACTGTTGAATCAATACATCGCGCTAAAACAATACTGGATGCCAGTGTAGTCCGGTTCCCGAGCGAATGATTATGTTAAGCCAATTCTTTTTAGTGGACCAAAAAACATACAGCGCGACCAGTTTAGTAGGATAAATATTAATGACTCTTATATGTCGATTCCCTTTAGTGAATTAAAATCATACAGCGCGAACAGTGCGGTTCCTGAATTGTATTCGAATGAATAAATTAATGAATGAATGAAACATTTTTATTTAATATTTTTAATTAATCTGTACTTAAAAGGTCTGTGAAAATTATTGGAAGTTATTTTAATAAACTTTTGGAATACGTAAATTTAATTCTGATATTTTATTTCTGTTCTGTTGATAGCATTTCCAAGAAACTGCTATTTTTCCCCCCCAGATATCTAATTCTCCAATGCTTGGTACAAATTCTCAAAGTGAATTAATATCTGTAATGCAACAAGAAAATTGTGTTGCACCTGTGCTGCTCTCACAGCGGTAAAAACATATCAGTGTGTATCAGTATCAGCTCTGATACAACTGGGTAGCTCAAAACTTGACACAACGCTGGTCAGTATGCTTATCTCAGAGGCACATGCAACAAAACCGATCAGAGGAACCTCCACACACACTTTCATATTCTGGACCCACTGAAGTGCACCCAAAACACACTTTCAGTTGAACTGATTCTAATAGATATTTACACAGATGCAATCATGTAAGTCTGGAATATCACAGCCTACGTTTTGATCTGATTCTGCCCTTGTGCTCTAGGTGCTGAACGCAAGTTTGGATGACGGGATGGAGGTGGTTCTGGAGGATCTAGGTGGATCTGTGGCCTCAATACTTGCCAACAACTCAGTGTTATCCAGGGGTCTGGTGCTGCGGAGCTCAAGCAACCAGATCTCAGTGCAGTTCAGCAGTGAATGGCCCGCTCAGCCTGGCTTATTACTTCTGCGGTATAGAGGTAACATCTCACTGTTTTGTGCTATGTTTTTAATGATTTGCCTATATGTTAAAAGGAAAAAATCTATTTGCTAAATGATTCTTACAGAGTCTGGCCTACAGAAAACAAATATTAGTACTGATTGGTTTGTAGAATAATGTCATGGAAATAAGCCGCAGGAATAAAACAATTTCTCATGCTAGAGTCCTTGAGGGGTTAGATACTGATGGTACTCCTCAGTGTAAACATGTTGAGGTTGTTTTTCAGAGGAGACAGACAGCATCTGTCTGTTTGGATATGTGTGTGTGTATGTGTCTACATGGGCAAAGAAATGTCCTAATACACACTAGACATTTCTTTTCAGGCAGACAGCTCATTCAGAGAGACAGAATTGTTACATGGGCAGCACTCAGAGACATCATTGTCAGCAAGACATACAGACATAAAAGAAAAAACAGGTCTTACATACTTTTGAACGGTATATGTAGCTAATCAGAATCCCTAATGTCTGTGTGTGTGTGTGTGTGTGTGTGTGTGTGTAGCTACATATAACGTTCTAAAGTTTTTTCTTCTTCTTGTGCTTACCAAGGCTGCATTTATTTGACCAAAAATACAGTAAAAACAGAATTCATGTGAAATATCGTTATAATTTAAAATAACTGTTTTCTATTTTAATATATTTTAAAATGGAATTTATTCCTGTGATGGAAAAGCAGAATTTTTTATTAATTACTCCAGTTTTCAGTGTCACATGATCCTTCAGAAATCATTCTATTATGCTGATTTGGTGCTCAAGAACATTATAACACATTATTTGGTGCTCATGGTGTTATAAATGTCTTTCCTGCCACTTTTGATCAATGTAATGTGTCCTTGTTGAAAAAAGTATTCATTTCTTTAAAAAAAAAAAAAAAAAAAAAACTATATATAGACTATATATAAGATCAAATCATTTTCAAAATTTTGATGCTTACATAAACTCATCCTTCGAAATCCCAGCATCCTCTGGGTTTGGCAGCCACCAGAAATGAAGTTGCTGGCCTGTTGAGTTTAAATGCAATTGAAGCACACGTGAACGGCACTCCTGCTGCTAAACAGAGATCAATAGTGCTTGTCCCAGAGAGAGATTAAATGAGAGAGAGCTATAATGCATCGCTGTGCTCCATTGATATTTATGCACTGGGGTTAAATGCTCCGTTCAAACGGTCAAGGGCTCAATAAATGCTATTAAGGCAGAGAAGATGCAGCTCAGAGGCCATGAAGAGCTCTGATACACTCGCAAAAGCAGTCAAATTAATGAACCATTCGGTATATGATGACCTCACCATGATATGATGCTCTTCGGCTAGTAGTTTACTCATAACATCTAGATGAATGAAACCATTAATGGTCACACCAGAATGCAGATATTCAAAGCAAAAACCAGCAAATAGGAAAAAAATAAAATATTTACTGATCAAACCAGTTTTGCTTGCTGTTTAAATAGTCCTGGAATATTTCAAACAAATTATTGTTATTCTTTTCAGTACAGACACCCCTCTTTTATGCTAATTATTATAGTTATTACTGATGTTCAGATATTATTTCATGCCATTAAAAATGGCAAAAATGTAAAGAAATGCTTATATTACTCCACTGGTCATGGAGCAAAACAACCCCGTGACGTCACACGCTGTGATACTGCAAGATGGCAGCACCCTTGCTCCAAAACCCACTTTAAGACTCAATTTGCTTCCACTTAGAATATTTTTTTCAAGCAAAAATAATATGTTTTTGATTATATACTTCTGCATTTAGTGAGTGGCTCTTTTTCCACAGATAGACAGATTGGATTAGAGTTACATAAAACCCTGGCATCTGTCGGCCGTAACCCCCAAGCAGCGAATCTGCCCTGCTGTGCTTAAACTTAGTCATTATTAGTAAAAACTAAACAACTGGGCATTATGGAACATTAATCGCCATGGAAACAGAGACAGCAGGGCCAGTTATTCACAGCTGGTGAGATTGGCTGTTGCTTCCGCACATTTAACCTGCACCTGATCGGTTTAGTGACAGATAAAGGAAGTCTGGGTCAGATTTAAGCATCTGCTTTCGGTCTGTTTGCTCTGGTCTGTGTTCCTGTGGCTCAACTGCACTAGCAGCACTAACATCAAAGGTTCAGTTTCCAAGGAGTGCAAATAGTGATAAAATGTGCCTCAAATGCACTGTAAGGTGCTTCAGATAAAAATGCCATTAAATGTAATTGCTGAATTAGAGGTCAAATGTCACAGAACTTCTGCTCATGTTGAGACAGCCATGTTTTCAGTGTATGAATATTTCTAACAAACAAATTCTGCCACCTTCAACTACACTTCAACAACAACAACAAAAATCTTATTTAGTATTTTTGTCTTATTTAAATATCTAACGATACTTAAATCAAGACGCACTTACTTGAGAAGGGAAATGACATAAGGTATTAAGTCTTGTTTTCTGAAAAATTAAAAACAAGAAAAATAAAAAATAAACTTAATTCAACTGGCAAACAAGATTATTATTCTTACCCTACTGACAAATACATTTTTTATTGTTTTAAGCATAAACTTCATTTTGGTAGATTTTTCCAAAAACAAGGCATGACATCTAATAGCTCTAATAGTCATTTTATTTCATAGGGAAATGTATCTTGATTTTAAACACTATTTGTAATGGAAAACAAGCTAAAAAATTGTATTAAGCATATACATTTTTGCAGTATAGAAGTTTAATTGCTGCATTAAAGCTCACTGTAAGTGTCTAATTTCTATGCCACAAGCATCACCCAACAGAATAAAAAAAATTATAGTTATTTTCAAATAAATTTTATATACAGTCAAATACCATATTCTATTTCTCTCTCTTTCTCTCTTCAGCATTTGCTCTGAGTTGTGCATCCCTGCAGGCCCCTGAAAATGGTGAAGTATCAGTCACTGGTCTTCAGGTGGAGGGCGTGGCCTATTTCTCCTGTCTGATTGGCTATCAGATCCAGGGCCCCTCCTCTCTCACATGCCGAAATGCCACCACACCATATTGGAGTGGCAGAGAGCCCAGGTGTCAAGGTATGAGAGGACAAGCTAATACTACGCCTGCATGTACTGCCTCAAATTGCTACACATCAAAAATTATGACTTGTACTTTGGTTTAATTTAGCCTAAATGTTATTCTTTTTCATTAGTCTTATTAGTTTTTGGCAGTCTGTTGGAAATCTGTGCCATGCATAATGAAAATGAAGGAAACTGAATACAGCAAATTCACAGCAGTTTTTCTCTTTTTGTCTTTCATGCCTAGTTGCTTGTGGGGGGATGATGAGAAATGCCACTCAGGGTCGTATCGTCTCTCCGGGGTTTCCAGGAAATTACAGCAACAATCTGACATGTCACTGGGTACTGGAGGCCCCTGAGGGCCATCAGCTCCATGTTCACTTTGAGAAAGTGGCACTGGCTGAGGATGATGACAGGCATGTGCTTTGTGTTTTTTTACTTTAAGTATTTTTTTACTTAAAGGGATAGTTCACCCAAAAATGACAATTCTGTCATCATTTACTCACCCTCATGTCGTTCCAAACCTGTATGAGTTGCTTTCTTATGTTGAACATAAAAGAAGATATTTTGAAGATTGCTGGTAATCAAACAGTTGATGGTTTCCATTGACTTTCATAGTATTTATTTTCCTACTATGGAAGTCAATGGGAACCACCAACTGTTTGACCACCAAACCACCAAATATCATCTTTTATGTTCAACATAAGAAAGCAACTCATACAGGTTTGGAACGACATGAGGGTGAGTAAATGATGACAGAATTGTCATTTTTGGGTGAACTATCCCTTTAATATTCTCCAAAAATTCTCCAAATTCTATAAAAGTGAAACCTTTTTTTAGTGGACTAACAGTTGAAACCAGATGCATTAAATTGATCAAAAGTGAAAATTTCTGTTTCAAATAAATGCTGTTGAACTTTCTATTTGAGCAAGAATCCTAAAAAATGTGTCATGGTTTCTGCAAAAATATTAAGCAGCACAACTGTGTTGAACATTGACGATAGTAGGAAATGTTTCTTGAGCAGCAAATCTATGAAGGTAGAATGACGTCAAAAAGATCTGCATACGCAGAAATAATTTTTTCTTGCTCTTGAAACGCGATTTACACCTTTACAAAGCTTCACTTGCGCATGCAAATTTAATTTACGCTTACAGTCTTATGTACACTTCCACAAATATTACCCTGCGTATGCAGATCTTTTTGACGTCATTTTACCTTCATAAAATCAGCATATTAGAATGATTTCTGAAGGATCATGTGACACTGAAGACCGGAGTAATGGCTGCTGATAATTCAGCTTTGCCATCATTTTATAATATTACTGTTTTTACTGTATTTTTAATGAAATAAATGCAGCCTTGGTGAGCATAAGAGACTTTTTTCAAATCCCAACTTTTGAACAGTATGTACAAAGTAAATATATAGATTCAAAGGAAAAATTTCCAATATTATCAGGCCTATTTTCAACTTAAAAAAAAAATTGTTCATACATTCTCCGAAAAAAAGGTACAAAAGCTCTTATTGCAGTGGTCTCTTTACAAAAGGTACTCTTTTGTACCCTATATACCCCTTAAAGTTACATATTAATACCTTACACTTACATATTAGTAACTAAATGGTACATATTAGTACCTATTGTAAAGATACTGCCCCAGTGACAGCTTTGTACCTTTATAAAAAAAAATTGTCAAAAATGAAATGATCTGTTCAAACATTTACTCCTTAGTGATGCTGACTTCCTTTTGTTTGTTTTCAGGCTCCTCATAAAGGATGGGAGTAACATTGACTCTCTGCCCCTGTATGACTCATATGCAGTCGAGTATCTGCCCACTGAGGGGGTCACCAGCACCGGCAGGCATCTGTTTGTGGAATTCACCAGTGATGAGACAGGCACATGCACTGGTGCTGCCATTCGATATGAAGGTACAAGGACTCTTCTGTATTTCCGGAACATGAATTCATGTCTTCCAGTAATTTAGCAAAAAAGCTTGTTCACTTCTGCCTCTCATTAGTTCTGGTCTCTATAAGGCTTGAACAAATCTGTTACAGCAACTGAAGAAGAGCAGAGAGGGCCAGATACAATAGACGTTACCTAGAGACAAAAGATTACTGGGTATATTTATAGAGTTACAGGTTCACCGTCACCAAGGAGTACTGACAAACAGCATCCTACTGAAATAACACTATAAATACTAGATTGTTAAAGAATGCAAGAACTTATATAATGAGTAGCTTGATTTTATTTTATGTCACTTTGGATTAAAGCATCTGCCAAGTGTATACATCTAAATGTAAAAATATAGTTTTTACTGTGAACACTGTTATATTGTTGTGTTTTTTTATATATTGTATAAATGTTAAAGGGATTCCCAAAAATGACAATTCTGTCATGATTTTTTCACCCTTAAGTTGTTCCAAACCTGTATGAATTTATTTCTTCTGCTGAACACAAAAGAAGATATTTTGAAGAATGTACATAACCTAACAGTATCTGATCCCTATTGACTTCTATAGAATTTTTTTCCAATGCTATGGTAGTCAAAGGCTACCAGCAACAGTCTGGTTATCAACATCAAAATATCTTCTTTTGTGTTCAGCAGAAGAAATAAACTCATACAAGTTTGGAGCAACTTGAGGGTGAGTAAATGATGACAGAATTTTCATTTTTGGGAAAACTATCCCTTTAACTGTGAGGGTTTTTTTTTTTTTACAGTTTTTTTTTCCTGCATGTTTTACAGCATTTGCTGAGGGTAGCTGTTATGAGCCCTTTGTGAAGTATGGAAATTTCTCCACAAGTGATCCTGCGTTTGGAGTTGGTTCTGTGGTGGAGTTCACCTGTGAGCCTGGTTATACACTGGAGCAGGGCGCTGTTATTTTAGAGTGCATAAATGATGAAAATCCACAATGGAATGAGACGGAACCAGCCTGCCGAGGTGATTTTGTGTGTGTGATGTCTGAATTATAGTAATGGTAATGGTATGGTAATGTTTTCTCTGATTTCATTTTTGTTTTTACATGCCATTTGAAGTCAATATGAAAACCAAATTTACTCTTTTTGTTCTTAAAGGGACAGTTCACCCAAAAATTAAAAATGTTTCACTCTCCTTCATGTCGTTCCAAACCTTTAAGACTTTTTGACATTTTGAAGAATGTCCCAGCATTTTTTTTTTATTTATTTTATATATTTTTTTGTCCCTATGATGAAAGTCAGTGGGCTAAAATATTGTTTGGATCTTCTTTTATGTTGCGAAGACGAAAATAAGTAATACAGGTTTGGAATGACATGAGGGCGTGTAAATGATGACAGAATTTTCATTTATCAAATATTAATTGTAAATATTCGTATTTACAAATTGAACACACATGAACGTCACCACAAAGTCGTAATTTCATTTGAAAAATCTGAGTTGGGGTGTGTCAGTGAGAAAACAAGTCAGATGCAACGTCTGCATTAATGGTAAATTTGTTAAAAATATGTTTTTATTTTTCATTTGCAATAAAGTTGCATGTACAAAATCTCATAGTACTGTACAATTACAATATATCAAGATTCAAATTTATAGCATCTACACAAACTGAATAAAAACATAAAAAGCAAAATCACACCCGATTCACAGTCTTTCTTCATCATTTTATAGATGTAGAGTTAAAAGTTCATGTTAAATTTTATGTAGAAATGGTATATTGTCATCTTGCTCCCTCCAAAGTGATTTAAAAGAACCTGATGTCGTAATTAGGACTTTCTAAATCGTTAATACTAACTTCCCAGGAGGACTTGAATGCACCATTTGTTTGTTTTACAGCGGTGTGCAGTGGAGAAATAACAGATTCAGCAGGTGTGGTGCTTTCTCCAAACTGGCCTGAAGAATATGACAAAGGCCAGGATTGTATCTGGGGTCTACATGTGGAGGAGGACAAGAGATTTATGCTGGATGTCCAGGTGTGAGTATCTGAACCTATATGTATGTGTGTGGACAGAAAGGATAGATGGTTATATTTTAGGACTGTCTTTGTGTAGCTAAGTGTGTGTGTGTGTGTGTGTCGCTTTTTTCCTCTAATGAGAATGCTTTCATTTCTCTAGCATTCAGTACAGTTCAGTACAGTGTGTAATGACAGCTGATTAATTGATTTGGAGGAGAACCCACGGACTTATTAACACTCAGCGCTAATGAGCCCTCAAACAGGTGCCAGGCTGAACACCTGGATAGGGATCACACCTGCATCAAGACAATGGAGCTTCTTCAATATCTTTGTGACCCACTATGGGATGTGCACTCTATTGTATTGAGGTTTGATTGTGGCATCTTTCATAAGTAGCAAAGATCTGAGGGAAACATCAAGGTAAATAATTTTTGATAGCTTTTTAAACAGAAAACCACAATTATTGATGGGTTTTGGGGCATTATGGGTGAGTTTGGAGTTGTGTGGGTTGGTAATAGAAGGGTGGTATGAATTGGTTTGGGATGGTATAGGTAGGTTTAGTGTGAGATGGATGGGTTTTGGTGGTATGAGTGGGGATTAGGGTGGTATGAATTAGTTTGGATGGTATAGATGTGATTTATGGAGTTATTGGTAGGTTTTGTGGTGGTATTAATTGATTTGGGGTGGTATAGGTAGGTTTGGATTGATATGGGTGGGATCTGTAGTGTTATTGGTGGGTTTTGTGATGTATGAGTGGAGATTAGGGTGGTACAAATTGATTTTGGGTGTTATAGGTAGGTTTGGAATTATATGGATGGGTTTTATGGAGTTATTGGTGGGTTTGTGGTGGTATAATTGGGAATTAGAGTGGTATGAATTGGTTTTGGGTAGTATATGTTGGGTTGGAGTGATATAAGTGGGTTTTGTAGTGTTATTGGTAGGGTTTGTGGTGTATGAGTGGGGATTAGAGTCCTATAAATTAGTTTGTGGACTTATTGGTGAATTTTGCCGCAGTATAAGTAGTTTTGTGATGGTATGGTTGGGTTTTAGGATGTATTGGAAGTAAGAAAGTTTATGTGTGATGGGTAGGTTTGGCATAATCTAAAGAGATTGTTTTGTCAGACAAAACATTTTTGCAAAGAGAGAATGTGGCATTTTAAAACCAACCTACTCTATTTTACTTATTATTAAAGCTGCAGTACGTAACTTTTTTTGGTTAAAAATTATCCGAAATCAATATTTGAGCACTGTGCAGAAATTGAATACACACTATACTCATAGTCACCAATGCTGATGTTGTTAACATTAATCATTTGAGAATAAAGTATAACAATAATAAAAATTTGAACGGTTTGATTTGATGTGAGCTAACCGATCTTTAGATTTAATCACCATTGGTAGTGAGATTTATGGTAATGCTTTTTTCCTCAGTTGGTCAGAACAAACGTGGCAGACTTGTTACTTACT
>NW_015544227.1:994897-995608 GCF_001515605.1 Sinocyclocheilus anshuiensis | reverse complement strand
TTAAAGCTGCAGTCCGTAACTTTTTTTGGTTAAAATTATCCGAAATCAATATTTGAGCAAGTACATAACCAGCCAGTGTTCGAAACTATCGCCTTACTTCAGCCCGATTCACAACGGTCAGCTTATAATAATGTTTTCTGATTTGAGTGGTACAGGTAGGTTTTCGCGGGAAATTCGAGCATGCTGCTGCATCATTACGTCACTTCTGTAAACGAAAAGAAGTCGTCCCGGCTACTAGGCTATCACATGTGAGGATCCTGCAGGTGGCCGATTGTTTTTTAGCCTTTTCTCACAGCAGCTGGAATAATTAAATGTATCATTTTCATGGCGGATTGTAATCCAGAAAGTATTATGTGTTTATGAACACATGTGAATTAAATTAAATTGAATTATATTCCAGTTATAAATGTGCTTCTGATTACAGATAGCCTGGGATTACACAAGATTTGTATTTTAAAGACAACCAATTCGAAGGGAGCATAATTTGCTTTTTGGGTTAAAAGAATTTCTTAATATGAAATTCGACTGGTATGAAAATTAGAGATTAGACTACAGAAATTGAAATCTACTCGCTTATACACACTATACTCATAGTCACGTAATGCTGATGTTGTTAACATTAACAATTTGAGAATAAAGTATAACAATAATAATAATTGTTATGGTTTGATGTGATATGAGCTAATTTAGATTAAATCACCATTGGTAGCG
>NW_015544227.1:987365-994676 GCF_001515605.1 Sinocyclocheilus anshuiensis | reverse complement strand
ACCGGTGTGGTGACTGACTGCCACACATACTCCTCAAAACATTAGATTCATCCGCGCTGGAGCCGAACCACCGCACAACCCACACAGGGAAGATAATTCCGCACACAGCTGCAATTGCAGGTTTTCAAACAGAGATGGTGACAAAGAGACAAAACTTACAGACTGCAGCTTTAAGAAGAAAAAATTGTCTTTTTTTATTGCTCTGACATTCTGCCCTTTTTAGAAGCCAATGGTCCACCACAGTCATCGACTCTTTCTGAGGCTGAGTGCGACATTATCTCAGCTCCCAGAGACTCTGTGTCCCAACATGCATCATTAGTTCAGCTTTACTAGCTTCTGAAAATATATATTAAAACAGAAAACAATTATTTTAAATTGTCATATTTCTCAATATTACTGTTTTACTGTATTTTTTATTAAATAATTGTAGCTTTGGTGAGCATAAGAGAATATTATCTATCTATCTATCTATCTATCGATCTGTCTATCCATCCCTCTCTCTCTGTCTCTGTCTCTCTCTCTCAATATTTAATAAGTGCTTACAAAAAATTAAAACAGATGAATAGATGGATATACTGAGTAGTATGTTTCCTTGACATTTTAGCGGCATCTTTCCCCTGAGGAGTTCTATGAGGTGTTTGGGATGACGATGGTGGAGTTTGACCGTCTGGCACTGTGGAAGAGGAACGAGATGAAGAAACAAGCCCGGCTGTTCTAGTGTTCCTGTCCCACACACACACACACACACACACACAGAGACCTGAAAGACAAGTCTCTAACAATGAGTCTGTTTGGTGTAAGAAGAAGAAAAAATATCTCAATCTCAGCTGATCATCAGGACGTGCATATGTGTATTTAACTCTGTAAACCCTCATTGTACCCCTGTCTTTTGTCAGGCTGTGAATATTAACACAGCTCATCTGTGACCTTCCCAAACAACAGAACCCAAAGGGCTGACAGCTGTGTGACGCCCTGAGGGCTCTGCCTCTCTGCTTTCCAACATTACACTAAATAAATCTAATTTCTTTGCGAAATGTCACTTTCCCATTGAAGAGGTAAATGCAGCCTCCTGATAGATGAGGGAATCTAAACACTGGACTTTATTGCCATTTAGCATGACAGAATGGAAAACAAGATTGATTCTCAGCGTGGATACTGTTGTGTAAAATTCTGCCTAGGCTGTGTAATTAGTTTTTCCCTTGCATTACTCATATTGGTTTGGAAATGAAGACGAATTGCAGAATGACATCAGCAAACCATCTGGGGAAAAAATGTGGCTGGTGGTGTGATGGCTTCTTATGTTAGAATGGCACCATTCTTCTTCTAACTAATCAAATAGTTCACCTAAAAATACATTTTCTGTCATCATTTACCCTTCTTTTGCTTCAGACCTGTATGATTATTTTCTTTAGTGGAATACAACATATATTTAGTATTTTAAACATTTAACATTAAGATTTAATATTTAAATCACTTAAAACATATTCACATGAAGTTTCATTTTCTCAACTGTAGGTTCAAAAGATAATTATATATTATATTATTATCATAAAATTAAATGTCAATACAGAATTATGGTGTGAGCTACAACCTGAGCTACATTAATGATGTGCATTCATTTGTGTTGTTTTATTAGTCTTCGTTTGGGGAAGAATGACCTGCTGACCTTTTATGATGGTGATGACCTCACAGCTAACATCCTGGGCCAGTACAGCGGTTTCCTTCCTCGATTTAGACTCTACACCTCTACAGCTGATGTGACCATCCAGTTTCAATCTGATCCAGCCTCTAACGTCTACGGATACAACAATGGCTTTGTAGTGCATTTTTTTGGTAAGTGGCATTATGAAAATCTGCTGGTCATCTTTACATTCTTGTTTTATTTGTTTTATTTGCAATAAGAGAGTTTTATTTGTATGTACGGTAAGCATTTTACGGTGAACATTAGTACATTAAGGATCAGTTATTGACATGTCTATTGAGCCACTGTCCAAATCATGTTTGAACAGTGATAATCCCCCAGTGTCTGAACAAGCAGTATAGAGGTGCCAGCCTGCTTGGCAGTGCCTGTCATTGGCAAAGACTGAGATGGGCAACTGTTTTCTCACAGCGGCCTCATATACATTCAAAACTTAATGGTAAAAATAGAATAATCCCAAGACCCCATGCCTCTTTTGTCCTTCCACCATCCAAATACTAGAAGTGCCACGTAACGACACCTGTGCAGAGCTGCCAGAAATCCTTAATGGCTGGAAGAGCACGTCTCATCCCGACCTGACCCATGGCACTGTTATTACCTACCAGTGTTACCCAGGCTTCCGTCTGCAGGGTTCAGAGATCCTGATGTGCCAGTGGGATCTGACTTGGAGTGGAGACGTCCCCATCTGTGAGAAAAGTAAGAGCTAACATCACACTTAAAGGACACACCAGATCATTAGTGCTTGAGTCACATTAAGCATATACCATATTGTGATGCCCTGTCCGGCCGGAGCAACGAGACAAAAACAATAAAACCCATTATAAACGAGGCATTTGTTGCATCCAGTGGGGACATAATTATGGATTATAATGACTTGTACGCCTTGCGTTGCATCGCGCCGCATAAACATAAAACTATGTCTGCATTTGTGATCGGAGAAATGACAAACAACAAGTGCTACTCTACACTGCCCAAAAAACTCGCATTTGAATCATCAGTGGCAAATTCTTTAAATATAAAAAACGTACTTACAGTCTATGAGTCAGAACAGCCGGCATTGTAGTCTACTCTACCAGGATCAGGAAACAGTCCTCCATAAAATGCGCTGGACACATCTGAATATTTGGGTTAAACTGTTCTGGAACAGTGTTGTAAATACAACTTAACCACTGATTTCCAGTCGTGTCCTCTTTTGGAAGGCCAAACAAAGTAGTTTCGCTTTCACAACGAAACAGCGTCACACACCGCGGCCTAGAGTGAGCGGAGGCCGGGGGCTAGAGTGAGCCGCGGCCTAGAGTGAGCGGACGCCTGCTTGAGTGAGCAGAGGCGGGTGAGCTTGAGAATGGCGCGGCTGGCGGATTCGACGAAGGAGCGTCCGGTTTAGTCTTTGCAACTTTACAGATCTTCTTTATGCACCAAGAGCTTGTAACACTCCAAAGAGAAAGGAAAAATTGAAATCGCATCATATGACCCCTTTAACATGCTGATAATGACTGCATAGATTTAAAACTAGGTCGACTGCCACCTACTGGTGAATTAAGGTTATATCCTTCCTCTCTATCCTGATAGATGCAGAATCAGTTAACTTTGAAAACGGAAAGCAAGTTTTCAGAAGCATTAACTGGCAGGTACCTGTGTGGGTTTAGCGATGGCAATTTGTTGGTTTGAGGATAATATTTGATAATATTTAGACTGATTTGATTCTTGAAGAGGAAACATATTATATTAAATTAATATTATATTTGAATTCTCACTAAAATTTCAACATAAAGATGTGCATCACAGTGTACTGAGCCGAAACCTCTGCACAAATTCCTTATTTAAGTAATTAAATTAATTAATACAAGTAACTGACATAATATTAATATAATTAATTTATATTTTTCATTAATAATACAATTATTATCACTAATGTTTTAACCACTCCAATTCACATTTAAAATAGAATTTAGATTTATATATTTAATATTTATAATAAATATTTGTTCAGTTATAACACATTATTATTAAATAATATATACAGTTATTATTAAAGATTATTTATATTTTAACCACGCAAAAACATATTAGTATATAGGACACTTATATTTAGTATATTTAGATTTTTTGTTTATTTTTAATGTATTATTTTTATTATTTCATGCAATAAAAAATTTAAAAATAACCAAAAAATCTAAATATACTAAATATAAGTGTCATTTTTGGGTGAACTAACACGTTGATTCATAATTCTTTGTTTTTCAGTGTTGGGAAATGTTTAAAGGTTTCCTTTTCCTTTTTTTTTCCCTTGCCTTCCCCTTTTTTTTTTATATTTGCCTAGTTATGTCATGTGAGGATCCAGGACTAGTGGACAACAGCAGGAGACTGGTGACCGGCTCTCGTTTCTCTGTGGGATCGTCCGTGGAGTACATTTGCAACAAAGGATACTCACTTTCTGGCCCAGGAGTGCTCACTTGCTACAGCAGAGATACTGCAGCCCCAAAGTGGAGTGAAAGACTGCCCAAATGTGTCCGTAAGTGGAAAACATCTGTGCTGTTGCATTCTTAATATTTATTTTTCAGCATTCCAAGAAATGCAAACCTAAATCTTACGCTCTACTGCCATCTAGTGGAATTCAGGATTACTGCGTCCCAGCACATACAGTGCATTCCAGCAGACTGAAATCTCTGTTTTTCTTTAGCTGAAAGATATGAACCCTGCAGTAACCCTGGCGCCCCCTCCACGGCCATCCAAAGTTCAGAGAAAGCGTTCTTCCAGGCAGGAGAGACTCTGAGCTTCACCTGCCGTGCAGGTTATGTGCTTCAGGGTGAACCCACTATCCACTGCCTCCCTGGACATCCCTCTCAATGGAGCGGAGCGCCCCCTATGTGCAGAGGTACAAACTGCACTCTTAAAGTAAAATGTTTAAATAAAATGTTCAAAAAAGAAAAGGTCTGTATAGACAAGAATTATTATCCTAATCTCCTTTAGTGTAAGTGGCATACATCTTACATGAGTTTTAAAGCACTGTTCAATGATTCAAGTGTATCACATTAGTTGTTGTTGTTGTTTTTCAGCTTCCACAAGAAGCAATGAGGAACACAGATTGAACGGTGACACTATTTTTCATATTATCAAAATGTTTTGATCACTAAAGGTTCAAACATCCTAATTCATCATTGTATTATTTTTAAAAAATGTTCCGTAAAATGTCCACATTACAGCTGCTGATTCAGAGTTTGATGTAGAGGACGTCAACATCGCTATCGCAGTTCTGATTCCTGTAGCGGCGGTGCTGATGCTCCTCTTGGTCATTTTCCTCTGCATCTCAATGTAAGTTTCAAGGGCAGGGAAAAGGACACTGTGTGGTTTTGTTTTTCACTAATAATGTCATTTTGTTTGTCCCTGCAGAGCTCAAAGCAAGACTTTTCAGCTCCCTGGGGCGTCATCGCCACCGTATGACAACATGACAGAAGAATCTGCATTTGACAACCCTGTTTATGAGACGGGAGTAAGTATGGACGCCATGAACCTCAGAGACGTGGGCTCTCACAACACCATCGTCCTGTCCTGATCAACCCTGCCTGCCATTCTGTCATTCCACCTGTCATCTATGACTCTGAACTGGTCTGCAGAACAAATAGTGCAAATAAATAGAGTGAAATGGCTAAACAGCAAACAGAGGAATATGCTTTTATTTTAAATAATGTAGCAGTATTAGTAACACGTAATGGCGCTACTAAAAAATTGAGGACCAGATATATCATAAAATTTCATAATTTAATGAGCTTAATGTTACATCAACAAACTCTTAAGAAATTCATTTGAATGTTTTTAACAATATTTCAAAATAAACAAATTTTCAAACAAGGGTTAGAAAGAATATGTCAGGTTGCAGTGGAGAAGGAAAGATGCTGGTCCCTTATGAAAACATTCATTTTAGATGTAAAAACCCATTTAGGCTCGAGGCTGTGGGTCACTGATATCTAGAACTCAGCAGATGGTGTGTGTATGTGTGTGTGTCTCAATTTGCCCTCATCATGTTCTCATATTGGATGTTCTTACTAATAATTGAGTACCTCATATTGACCAAAAATGCATCTCCTTATCAAGTATGTCATTCACCGTTATCTACTGAATGTGAAAGGTTCTGTCTAAATTCCATTAAATGATCACAAATGTTAATGTTTATTTATATTGCCTTTATTTGATTGGATTTTTTCATGACTCTCGCAGGACTCATTATTGTGTTTCAAGTCGTTTATTCATGTCATTCATAATTTATGTTTCATGTTTTCATAAATTTCCTCTCTTGATTCAAATGACAATAAAAGCTTTTGAATTTGCTTGCACATTATACATTCATAAACTTAAATACCTTTCTAAAATGTTGATTTATTTTTTATTTGAACGAAGGTGATACTTCTATTCAGAATGGATGCATTCAATTGATCAAAATTGACAGAAAAGTCATTTGCAAAATGTTACAAAAATGCATAACGGATTCCACAAAAATATTAAGTAGGACAACTGTTTTCAACATTGATAAAAATAAGAAGAAATTATTTTGATCACCAAAACATATTATTGCATATTAGGAGAATGCTTTCTGAAGGATCATGTGACACTGAAGTAGTAATGGCTGCTGAAAACTCAGCATTGCATCACAGAAATAAATTGCATTTATATTACAAATATATTTAAAAAGTAAAGTTATTTTAAACTGTAATAACATTTTACAGTTTTGTAGTTTTACTGTATTTTAATCAAATAAATGCAGTCTTGGTGATGGTGAGCATAAGAGACTTCTTACTTACTGACCCAAAACTTTTGAATGTTTTGTTTTAAGTACAATTTGGATCACCAGCTGTATTTAAGGGGGCTCTTAATGAAGACATTGAATGATAAGACAAAGCGGAACTACTGTCCTGAAATCTGATTTGTTTATCTTTTCAGGATGCAAGGCAATGCGAGGTGTGTATGTAAAATTCATCTGTCTTTCTTTTGGCACCTAGCCTCTTTTTTCTGCTGGGCTCATGTAAATGTATTTTCTCGAAGACTTCTGCCAGCACATTAAAAATGGTGGTCAATAGGGTGTTATTTCTGTAGCACATCAGAACCTGAGGTTTGTGTTGTACTTTTTTTGTTTGGTAAAAATCCCCAAGGCTCACACCTTGAGGCTGGACTATATCAGAATGCACTGGATTCTTTGTTTCACATTGGGGAACAACAGAGGTGGAAGCTGTTTTCACCCACATGCAGCAAAACCTATGAGAGTTGGGAGAGTGGCGGAGAGTCATGATGGTGATAAAGCCATTTCTCGATGTATAACACTGGCACTGTCGCTGCAATGGGGGCTTATTTGCAGAACACTTTGTAAATAAACGGTCTAAACTACATTATGTTGTGTGTTTATTATGCAATATGTTGTGTAGCTGTGGAAGTTTTTCTTTGAACAAGACTGCAGCTATTTATTGAACAGCATCATATTTTTATCTTTCAAACATCCTACATTTATTACAATAAAACGAACTTATTTTGTTTTTCAATAGAATCTATTCTATAATTTATTCTAAATATTTAATATCTATTAATATAAATGTGCATATTAATTATTTATATATATATATATA
>NW_015544227.1:950324-987339 GCF_001515605.1 Sinocyclocheilus anshuiensis | reverse complement strand
AAAAAAATGACTGTATAATTGTTCATCGCCATTTTTCAGTGCTTACTGGTGATTTTAACGCTGGCTCATTCCAAACCCATCATAAGGAATTTGCTTCATTTTCTTCCGTTTCGCGCATTGGTTCATGTCACGCCGGCGACGAAACGGACCAATCAGAGGCTTGAATTTTCCCTCACAATACAAAGAGGCTCGAACACGTAAACAAACCGGATAATGGCATCTGCTTTCTAAACCTCATCGGTTGATGTATTAAACAAGTTCCTCACACCCACAAAAAGGACATACTGTCGGTTCCCACAATGACCGCATCGACAGAGAGGTTTTTAAAAACGGAGGAAAGCGCAAGATGGCTCCACCGTTGATGGTAGTGATGCCCGACCGCGAAAGAATCATTGTTTTGAACAGGCTCCTTATAAAGATTCATTCGAACCGATTCGCAAAGCGTTTGTAAATCACTTGACCGTAAACAATGGATGCTTTACCCAAAGGTTAAATATCTGTCATCATTTACTCACCCTCGTGTTAATTTCAAATATATTACTTTCTTTTTTCTGTGGAGAAAACTTTGGTTGTAAAATTGTGAGGTGGGTGAAATGTTGAAACTATAAACAATGCAAAGTCATTAAGAACAGTACTTAAAATGTGTATGATATAAATATTTATTAAAAATGTAATTATTATAGAGAATATTAAATAGTACATAAACATCAACTATGGCAAATCACTGAATTGATTCTACTGAACCGGTTCACTGAAGCGAACCGATTCTCTAAATGAATTGGATTCCCATCTCTACTGACGGGGCGACGCATGCGCACACAGGTTTGTGCGTCAGTTAACGCGAGCGTTCCTTCATCACAACAGCTCCGCCGTTAAGTCGTTCTTTCACTGGGAGAAAAACGTTTGATTTTCGTCGCTGCCAGTTCCTCGGAGGAATTGTTCTTCGGGGGGCTTGATGTTTGACGTCTTTGCGACATGGACTTGATGGTAATTTCTGGTTCTTTATTATTCCTTCTCTTGCCGGGCCGGAGTCTCGCACAGCACCGGGGATAGAGGCCTCCGTGCGCCTGCTCGATTAACGGAGAGCCCGCGCGGAGCCACAACAGACACGGGCGGGAATTCTACGGCTGTTTTGGAGGTCAGACGCTATTCATCATTCTGACAGGAGTCGGGGTGTAGTGGCTGAGGGAAACGGAACCAGTTGGGGCTGGTGTTGATGTGGGGAAAAATGGAGAACCCGACGATCGTGTACGATCTGGATACCTCCGGCGGGCTGATGGAGGTAAGTTAAACACACTCATAGACTCGTTTATTTCTCTCTTCACTGACCGGTTAACATTCTCAAAGTAGCCGCTAACCCGCTCTTGCTCGCTAATGCCATCCATTCCATAGGTTCCTTTCATATGGGGGCGCGCGCGAGTTCACGGTCTCGGCCCAACAATGGCTCGAGCGGCTGATGTGATGTAACAAGCGTGCAGATGTTTCACTAATGAGTTTCTGAATCTCTCGCTTTCCTCTTGCAGCAAATCCAGACTCTGCTGGCGCCGCCCAAGTCTGAAGATGGAGAGAAGAGGACCAGGAAACCAGACAGGAGCACCAGGAGAGCCGGCAGGGCCAGCAATCATGATACCTGCGACAGCTGCCGGGAAGGAGGGGACCTGCTGTGTTGTGATCACTGCCCCGCTGCCTTCCATCTACAGTGCTGGTGTGTGTGATGCTGGAGCTGGGACAAAATTGGGCCCAGGACTGTCATTTTGGTTACAACTAGACGTCCATCAGATTTGGCTGATGTTTCTTGCATCTCCAGATGGAACAGCATGGGTGCTGGGGTTTATTTATATGCTGTCTGATGTTTCTTGCATGAGCATGGAAAAGCTCAAGCAGGGAGCTGATAAATAATCAATAACCATGGACATCTGAAGGCCTCGACCATGTCTCCATTATGGAGAGTTTGAGATTACGAGATGGATTTCCCTTAATCATTTGAGTCAGTTTGTCAGATGTTTGCAGATCCGCTGAAGATCTGTGATTGGCTTCATTTATTAATGTCAGCATGAAATGAAAATTCACCATATCTGTTTTCTAAATGCATGTTATAGATTTTATTGTGAACAATTCGTCCGTGCATGTTTTATTTTTTCTCTCTGGCGACGTATGCAGGGCTTCTCCAATCATTTAGTCCACCTAAACTTTGCTTTGCGTTTTAACGCTCATCTGCAATGTCCACATCTCAAAATTCAATCAACAACTTATGCATAGAATCAAGTCCCTGCCATACATTTTTTTTCTTATGGTAGTCTGTTACAGTCGGATGTACGTCACAGTGTCGCTATCTGATGCTATTTCTGTTTTATTATGACTTTAAACTCATTTCATGCTGTAGTTGGTCAGCTGCATTGGAGGATGTTTGAATTTCAATTTCCCCTCCATATTTTCTCATTGTTTATTCTGTCTGTTTGGGAGGTGAAATGATTCCATGTGTGTGTGGAGAAACACATGCAGCTGGTGCTACGTGGCCCACGGGCCACTGGAAATCTGCCACACTTCATCTGTGTAGTTCCTAAGTTTCAAAGTTTCTGGGATTGATCAGATGTGCTTCAAAAAGAAACTACATTAGCATGTCAAGGTCTTTTAATAGGTTTTTTGTATGTTTAGATGAATCAGATATTTGAAAGAACTGTGGGGAAATAAAGTTAGAACAGGTTTTTATTTGCTATGTTTTTACACAGTTGCTGAAGTAATATAGAGTCTGAGAGCCTGGTGCTTTTAAGTTTCATTACTGATTTATTTTAAACCATCAGTAGAACAGAAATGTTTGGACATAGATCTGTTTGCACGTGTGCAATGCATTAGAAAACAGAAGACTCCTTTCTTACAGAGTGAGGTATTTATTTACCCTCTCTATGCCGGTTGGGTATAGATGGTTTATTCAAAATCGCCTCTTTTAAAACATGTCTTGTATAACGTGGGCCTGGTTTGAGAAACTGCCAAAGTTATAGTATCATGTTTTTTTGTTTTTTTTTCAAAGGCTAAAGTATAAAGCAGGTCTGCTGTCCCATTATAATTCATTGTAGTATTAAATGGCTGTGCATACTGTAACTGTGTGTATGTTTGCTCTGTGCTAAATGAAGCCTGTAGTTTTAACTCTGACTTTGTTTACATTTCCTCAGTAACCCACCATTGAGTAGAGAAATGCTGCCCCCTGGCGACTGGATGTGTCATCGCTGCACCGTTAGCAAGAAGGTTGGTGTCCTGTCTGTTATGCAGTTTTAAATTTGTCCCTACATTTTTTTTTGTAATCTTCCCAAATGTTAAAAGAGAATAGTTTATTCATTTTTGTCAACAAAAGAGAAGCCATGAGATCTACCTTAATTTTTCTGACAAAATAAAAATGGTTAACCTTTAAAAGCAAAGAAATTGAAACCAACACGAATATTAGTATTGTACTTTTGTTCTGTGAAATTATTAAAGACATCTTTTATTTTACATTAAAATCATTGGAATAATAATATATGTTTAATTTTTATAATATAATAAAATATTAATTGTTATATTGTTGTTATTGTATAGTCCTATTGAATGGGTGGGAAACAGGTTTCCTGATAATTATATATTTACTGTGTTTGAAAATCCCTTATACTTATTCTACAACATTTCACAATTCTGCAACATTTTTGTAGATTGTTAGTGGTTTGCATAAAAAAAAGTTTCAAATATTGGTTTGTGATTTCCCCCCACCCCCTTAACAGAAAAGGGAACAGAAGAAGGAGCAAATTAACGGTCTGTTGGAGCAGCAGCTGGGGAAGCAAATGCCTTCTCCAGCTCCTGAGCAGGAATGTGGGACATTACATCTGGATCCTTCCATGGAGTTGGGCAGCACAGGGATTCAGGCCGCCGTCGCTCAGGTACGGCTCCTGGAGAGACGACCCAGCAGCCGACCTGCAACCCCCAACTCCAACACTTCTTCCACAGACACGCCCACACCATCTGAGCAGAATGACATGGAGGAAGACCTCCTGGACGTGGAGGACGAGGCCCAGGGTTCTGAGCCTGAAATCTCAAATATCACAACCACCCTCAAAAGACCATTTGACCTCCTAATCGCCGCTGCCATGCAAAGGAATCCTACGCAGTTCCAGCTTCCAATTGACCTCACTTGCACAACCACACTTCCAGGTACAGGACATTATGATCTCACTGTAAAATTGTGTGAACAGATCATATGTGATTCTAAGATATGAAACATCTGTTTTCTTCCTCTCAGGCACCAGCAAAAGGAGACGAAAAGACGAGTTATCAGGCAAGAACGTTAAATGCCCACAACATGAACTGGACCATTGTGGACTGGTGCCACTGCCGGTGAAAGTGTGCTACACATGCAGCAGGTACATGCTTTTATATACACATTATTTGTTATTTTACTGTTACTTTTTAATAAGCCCCCTTTTTAAGATATTATACATTAATAGTTGTCTTTTTCTCTCAGGAGTTGCCGATTGGCTCCACTGATCCAGTGCGACTATTGCCCTCTCTCGTTTCACATGGACTGTTTGGACCCGCCTCTCACTGCCTTCCCTCCAGGCAGGTGGATGTGTCCCAACCACATCCAGAACCTGGTAGTAAGGAAGCTTTTGTAAAACAAAAATCAAAACTTGTATATCTTTTTAATTGTGACATTTTCATATGCAAAATTGAAAAACACCCCGAAAACACCCTTACAAACATGCCACTCATTCATTCATTCTCATTTCCTCTCAGCTGAACCAGAGAACCTTGACCCTCAGCAACCGTTGCCAGTTATTTGACCAGTTTCAGGACCGCATTTCCCAGCATGCTGTCAAACTTGACTTCTTGCAGCGGATACATCGGCAGCACCCCCCTACATGGTGGTCGGCTCATGCCAACAGAAGAAAGACTCTGAAGGTTATCCGTCTTCTTTTAAACTCACTGTATGACACGAGTGATAGACACTTAGATGTTGTAGATGTTGTTGAAACTTATTTGAGATATCGCTTTGTTAATCGCAGGTTCCAGATGCCATAAAGTCACAGTACCAGAACCCAACTACTCTGATGGCCACGGCAGGAATCCGTGAAGGGGAGCTGATCTGCTCCGGCCTTTCAGAATCTTTTTCCCCACAGCACTTAGCCAGTGAAGACGAACAGTGCCAGGTGTGTATAAGCAGCCTGCAGTTTGCTTCTGCTTTTGGATTCAGTATTGTTTCTGAACCAGTGTTTTTATTCTGTTTATGCTTTGGTGTAGTGGCTCAAAGATGTCATCTCGCTGCAGTGCAGCATTATGAGGCATTTATGGAACAGACAAACATCTCCTTGGGATTCAGAGCACACAGAAAAGACTGATCTAAAACTCAGAGACTCTTGCCAGAGTGCCGCCTCAACGGGCAGCCAGAACATTGCTCCAAAGGTTTCCTGTAGCTCCTGTACTGATGGTCTGTGTCAGAACTGTAAGACCACAAATGGCCTTGTAGACCGATTGGTTCAGTCCAATGGAATGCAGGGTCCTGATAGAACCCAAGAAAACACCACTGACCATGAAATGTCCCGTTTACACATGCCCACTCCACCCAACCATGCCAACACTGAAACAGTAATCAAGACCGAGAATGCCAGCTTAAAGTCCTGTAGTGGCACCGAGGTCCCTCCTCCTGCTTGTGTCAAATCTGAGCCCAGTACTCCATCATGTGACCATGGGAAAACTGCATCAGCTTCAGACGCAGCAGCAGCAAAACTCTTGGGCTCTACTGCGTGTTCAGGAGCACATGCTGTTAAACCACAGAAAATCATCTCAGATAACGAGTCAAAAGATCAGAGATCTCCATCCCATTCCAGTGGTAAATGCCTACTTCTGTAGTTTGATTATTACCTAGCAACACTTTAAAAATATTTATTGGCTGCTTTCTCTTTCAGATGGGAATGCTGCTTCGAATTCTGTGATGGCAGGCAGTAGTGACGTCTTTTCTTGCACAGAACCTAACATGCTGGAGCTGTCCGGACGAATAAAAGACATCATGCAGGGCAGCGGAGGTGGGTTTGAGTGGGTTTCAGAGAGGAATCTTGTAATCTTTCTGTTTTGCTATCCAAGTTAGTTTGAAAACATATTGTAACTTTAAGAATTCAAAATCCTTCCCAGTTCTAAATTGTGCATTAAAGCAACTCTATGTAGGTTTGTGTATTTTTGCAACTTTGGCTCTCCCTACAGTTAAGTGAGTGAAATTCACTATCATAATTACAGTTGATAGCTATACATAAAGCTGCCATAAAGCAGTCTGCTCTTTTCACAGAATTTCATACCAAACTTACATACTTGAATTTAACTTCTGATAGAATACATCTGCATTATTTGGGGGGGGAAATGTAATTGCAGTATTTATTTATTTTTAATCTCCAGTGCTTGTTTATAAACCAGAGTTATGTATCAATTTGTCTACAAAATAGTAATTACTACTTTATTAGGATTATTATTACTATTACTTACACTATATTAAACAAAAGACGGCAGCATTTTGTAATCATTTTGAAACCCGGTTTGTATTGCAGAAGTTGAGCTTGGCTCATTGGATGAGAAATTTATCAAGCTCTTAGCCTGGCAGCAGATTCAGCAGCTCTTCGAGTTGAAAAACTCTCCTGTTCAGAGCAGTTCTCCTTTATCGATGTCACCCACTCACAGGAAACACAATGAAGGTATGAGATTCATTGTTCATTATGCTCTTTTTTGAAGTTTGTGTACCCATCAGCAAATGAACTCTTGATGTTTGCGTTTCAGCCCAAAACAAGGAAGTGCAGGCGAGAGCTTCATTCTGTTCGGCCTCGGGAAAGGGAACGGCTGTAAACATGTGCTACAGGAGTCTGTACATCGGGACAGGTGATTATTATCCTGTGGCTGCAGGAAATGCATCATCCTACAGTGTTCAGTACAACTATGTGTTCTCATCGCAGGTGCTGATATGGATGTGTGCCTTACAAACTATGGGCATTGTAACTACGTTTCAGGGAAACATGCCTGTATATTTTATGATGAGGTATGCAATTTTAAACATTTAACATGCTTTACGCACAAAGGTGGTGTCATCTCTTTTGAGTGATTTACATTTGCATACATTTGTTCTCTCCTCCTCCAGAATACAAAGCAGTATGAACTGCTGAACTACAGCGAACACGGGACGACTGTTGACAACGTATTATATTCCTGTGACTTCTCTGAGAAGATGAGCCAGAGTCCGTCCAACAACCTGCTCGCCAAAGTGCAAAACATCATCCGTGAGTTATTCCTCTTCCAGTTCCAGTGATTTAAAAATTGTGGTCAGAAAAAAAAAATAATGAAAAATGCACAAATGAATCATTTACAATAAATTCAATAACATGTATTTAGAAAATGGATAGGGTGATTTCTATTTCATGACAACTGTAAAAACATCGCACAGTAAGCATCAGTATTAACTCAAGTGCGTTTGTAGGACGCTGCAGGAAAAAGGAGCAGGAGGAGTCTGCAATGGGCATGGCTGCAACAACAGAGGGTGGAGTTATGAGCTGCGAGTCCCAAGATGCTCCCATCACTCCCTGTAACTGTAAAAACAGCGGCTCCAGTTTGATTGGAGGCAGTGGTGCGGGATGGGAAAAATGCATGAATTAAGTCAATAACATGCATTTAGAAAATACAGTGATTTCCATTTCATGAAAACGTTGCAGAGTAAGCTTCAGTATTAACTCAAGTGTGTTTGTAGGACGCTGCAGGAAAAAGGAGCAGGAGGAGTCTGCAATGGGCGTGGCTTCAACAACAGAGGGTGGAGTTATGAGCTGCCAGTCCCACGATTCTCCCATCACTCCGTGTAACTGTAAAAACAGCGGCTCCAGTTTGATTGGAGGCAGTGGTGCAGGATGGGAAGGCACTGCGCTCCTCCATCACGGAAGCCACATCAAACTGGGCTGCTTGCAGTTTATATTCAGTATCACAGAGTTTGCCAACAAGTCACTTAAAGAGGAGCTCACCACCTGCACCCTCACTCCCACACCTGGCCAACAGGGGGAGCAGCTGAGCAAGGCCATGCCTCCTCCACTTCAACACAACCTTGTAACTTAACCCCTAAAGCATCAACTTGTACAGTTTAAACGGTTTCCTAATTGTTTAATTGTTTATACACTTGCATGAGGTGACCTTTTTTCTAGTTATTTCAGACTCTTTTGACAGGTTGCACATTTTCTTGTCTCAATGCAAGACTTGCATTTTTAAAGGGAAACTTTGATCATCCTGTATGCTCAGAACCAATGAGCAGTTTTCACATTTAAAAAAACAAAAATCAAAACATGTTCTATTTTGTGCCAGTAACAATAGTTTTTATATAAACATGCATTTTCTTTTTTTCCAAAAAAAAATGGATGCTTTTATTTATGTATGTCCTCTGGAGCGCAGTCAGACCTGGTGGTTCTTTAGCATGACATGTGCAAAGAGACTCATGTGCATAGATGTATGTATCCATGTGAATAGCCAGAAAGCCACACGATTCATTGCGCAAAAGTGCTCCAGTTTGTATTATTTCTGTCGTGCACTATTTTGTTGCTGTTCAGTCCTTTTATGTGCCTGTTTCATGTGGTTCTGTAATTAGTTTTCACCAGGTTCTTGTCTCAAACTATGTAAATACAAACCAGATTTTAAATAACATGCTTTAGAAATCCACCAGCCTGTGTTCATGTGTCATGCTTACTGGTTCATTCACTGGTCTTCTATAAGATTAGTCGAGTTTTCTAAAGTTAGCATTGCTATTGCTTATTTTTAGACTATGGCGCTTTGAAAAATCTCCATTGAGAATATTCAGGTGCTTAAAGTAGGATAGGCGATTTCGGAGAGGCAAGCAATAGCAAGCTAGCTTTGAAAGTATAAGATCCCACCCTACCTGTAATCACTCTCCAAAGCCACGCCTCCTCCAAAACACATGAAAGCACACAGGCAGACCAGAAGCTAACTAGCGACATGATAAGAGACTGTTGGTGGAGGATTGAATGCAACGCTGTCAGATTACCTCAAGTCTCATTCACCGGTGAGAAAACATAATAGAACAAAGCGTATAATATTACAATAATAACGCCTTCCATTCTTGCTCAGTCTGCAATAGGGTAATGGAACGCGCTGATGGCATATCATCAACGGGGTGCGCAGAGGTATGCAAATACATACGTTGACAAGCAGGTAGGACCAGAGCCGATCCTTCCTATATGCAAAATACACAAGCTGCGTAGGGCCCCCGAAACACCGGGTGGCCCCCTTGCTCTCAAAGATGATTTCATTTTAGTTTAGTTTTTGAATTTGGCCAGGGGTTATGAAAACATGAATGATCATTTCCAGGAGGAGAGGGGTTCATGCTGACTTCCATGAATACATTCATGAAGACTGTTAATGACAATAAAATTCTTTAAATCAGTTTTTTAATTATATGTCATTTTCAATTTGATTGTGTATATAGAAACATCATATTTTAGATTCACTGCAAAATATGCTTCAACAAACACATATGCCATCAATTAACAACCTCATAGTTCATATGTAGGTCTGTCTTTATACGTTTTCGCAAAGTTTTTGTAGAAAACGAATGGAATTTTTACCTTAATATTTCCTCATTAAAAACCTTTGCCCCTAAAAAAATTATATAAATAGTACTTTTATAAATAATAATAAATTAAAATCCAGTCATATCAGTAGCATGCTGTTTTATTAAACAAATCTGTGATTCTACTATATAAATTTGCAGAATTAATGTAGGGATGTTGTGAAATCAATGAACTGATGTGACTGCCACAGGGTCATTCTATGGAAACGTCCACTTTTCTGTCCCTAGCCTTTACAGAAATATTACACTTGAAAAACAATTTAGTGTTACAATTTTTTTATATTTTAAAATAAAACAATGTGTTATTTGAACAATTACACCCTCTTGAGCCATCAATGTGGCAATATTTATTTTTAATTAATTATAACAAATTCCAAGCACCACAAAGCTGCTTGTCCCCACAGCCATGTACAGAGGAAAAGTGCTTCCTTGTTGCATTATCATTATGTTTCTGTAACTCTGACTACATGTACTAAAACATTTAGAAATAATATTTCATACAAACCTTTAAAATTGCCAGAGAAGTAAGGTAACACCAGTGACAAAAAAATGGTACATGTGGTCTTTAAATAAATGCACAAAAAATATAAAAAATCATTAAGCTGTCATTTATGTGTATTCATAAAGTCAAAAGATAATATAATAATGTGGTCTAAGTTTAAATGTTAAAAAAAGAAATACATTTTAAGACATCTTGCCATACCAAAAGTGGACGTTTCTGTAGAATGACCCCACACAGGAATCAGGAAACAAAGAGGTGTTGTATATGCACTTGGATCTGGACAGTCTGAAATCTGTGAGGTCTTTCGCTGAAAACTTTCTCAACAAAGAATCCAGGTTGGAAATTCTTATCAACAATGCAGGTAGCTATCAAATATATGCAATTTTATGTTATGCAATGATACAACTAGTAACGTTTTAAGATAACTAACTGAAAATCTGCCTCAGGTTTAAAAACTTTATATTGATTTTTTTTCTGTGTTTGTAGGACTTGTTATTGGTGGCAAGACTGAGGATGGCTTTGGAAGGATATTTGGCGTCAATCACCTCGGTCACTTTCTGTTAACCATCCTGCTGCTGGAAAGGTTAAAAGAGTGCGGCCCCAGCAGAGTTGTGACAGTCTCTTCAATGGCCCATTGCAGGGGGAAAATCGATTTCGACTGCATCAACACTCATAAAGATTTGGGTTTAGGAAATTCCACATTGGCCTTATTAATGTTGTACAGTCACAGCAAACTCTGCAATGTCCTCTTTACGCATGAACTGGCCAAGAGACTCAAAGGCACAAATGTCACCTGCTACAGTCTTCATCCAGGTCAGTTTGTGTAAGCAGTAAGAAGCAGTACTTGATAAAATCTCATAGGTCATAAGTGATCTGATTTATTTTGTAGGGGCCATTAAAACGGACATTGATCGCCACAGCAATCTATGGTGGCGGCTGTTCACGGCACCGATTTTGCTGCTTTTCTTTTCGGACGTGGAATCTGGAGCTCAGACATCTCTTTACTGTGCACTTCAAGAGGGTATTGAACCCCTGACTGGATGCTACTTCTCTAGCTGTGCAGTGCAGAATGTCTCTGCTAAAGCCAGAGATGATGCAGTAGCCAAAAAGCTTTGGGAAGTCAGCGAGAGGCTGGTTGGTTTAGCGTGAGATTATCAGTTTCATTATGGATTTGCACTTGCACAGTTTATTTAGTGGCACCTGTGGTCAACTGTGTTGGATAAATCTGTTTCTGCATATTATAAAAAGCCTGTGTCAAATATGCTCTGACCACAACAAACAAGCCATCTAATTCTTATAATAAAAATGTTCTTTGATTGTTTTACAGATTGTGTTTGTGCAAATATCACTAATTAGCAAACATATTTTGAATGTAACTTGCAGAAATCACTGTGTATATGTTTTCCCTTCCTGAAGTTTATGGGACCAGGTTTCCACTGCGCAAATCATGTTTCTTTGTCATAACAGAGTAAAGACATAATTCACTAGGTGTGTCTGGGGATACCGAGGCCTTTACTGTGTTGAATGTGTCACCTCTCCCAGTTAAGGGTATGTCACTGGTTTAGTAAAGGAACAACATGCACTCTCACCTATGAAATTCATGTGTCAAAAAAACGTCAAGGAATGCCAAAACTTTGGGCCCAGTTACTCAATATCTCCATGATAATGTGACTCAAAATAGTTTGGCGCTGAGTTCTTTTATGATTGTCATATACTAGGTAATTCAAACAACATTCAATCACTTCAGTTTTACCAATAACTACTACAAACTTGATATATATTTTATTATTTTTGAAAGATCATGTGACACTGAAGACTAGAGTAATGGCTGCTGAAATTCAGCTTTGCAATGATAAGAATAAATGTGTGTTGAGTTCTATAAATTATGTTTACTTAACTATGATGATTATTTAATATTTATTGGTAAAAACTCAATACAATCATGGATCAAAACTGTATTTAGACTCTTTTTTTTGTAAAATAAAATACAAGGAATATAAAACAGCTCATATATAAGTTATAAGAATTAGTTTGACCCCCTTAACGATCAAAAAGCTCTACTTAGCAGGAGTAAAAAGCTCTACTTAGTACCCCAAAACATGACAAGATATTAAGATAAATAAGCAGTCCTTTGCCTTGAACGTTCTATTGTTCGCTTGAGCACGAGCAAACCGGTTTCGTTGTGAGCTCATGGGGTGATGGAGAAAACCCTCGAACCAGTTTATCAGGCTCTGGCCCGGGTGGAGAACATAAGAACCGCAGACTCTTGCAGAAGGTCACAATCATGATCCATCTCATCATCGCCGGTACGCTTGTCGCAGCTCTTTATGTTGTCTTGGTGGAGACGTTGTTTAAGAAGTCGAAATGTAAAGGAACCGCTGATATGACCGGGAAAACGGCAATTATTACAGGTGAGGTTTTGATAAACATTCAAGTCACCTCTGGAAAATGACGCGTTAAAATGCCTGTCGTCTTCACGTTGGCGTTCTCTTCAATATAGTTGTGTTTTAGTTGTGGTCATGAGAGATGTTTGGTTTGATGTTTCAGGCGGGAATACTGGTATCGGTAAGGCCACAGCTCTAGATCTGGCAGGTCGTGGAGTAAGAGTCATTCTGGCCTGCAGAAACCAGAAGAAAGCCGAAGCAGCTATAAATGACATCAAGAAGGTGAGGACCATCACTTCTGAACACTGATTCAAGAGTTTTGAGTGTTTATTGAAGCCATATTTGTTGTTCAGTCCACAGGAAGCGATGATATCCTGTTCATGGAGCTTGATCTTGGAAGCCTCAAATCTGTGCGAGCTTTTGCTGAGAACTTTCTCAAATCTGAGTCAAGACTGGATCTGCTCATCAACAATGCAGGTAAGCCAAATCCTCAAAACGGTTTCAAATCAGAATGTAAACAAACGTGGGAACCAAAGGTAAAAGTTTGGCCATCTTGATTGATCTGAATACTACAGGGAACATGTGGCACTGTATTCAAATGATTTTTTTATGTTTAGGTCTTGTGGCAGATGGTAGAACCGAGGATGGTTTTGGCGTAGAGTTTGGTGTCAACCATCTTGGTCATTTCCTGCTCACGTGTCTTCTCCTGGACCGTCTGAAGGAGAGTCCTGCTGCTCGCGTCATCACCCTGTCCTCCATGGCCTATCGCTGGGGCAAAATTGATTTCGATTCTCTTGTCGCTACCAAAGACCTGGGGTCAGGGAGATACAGCTGGCAGTTCTTCCAAGCCTACTGCAATAGCAAACTCTGTAACGTCCTGTTCACTCACGAACTGGCCAAGAGACTGAAGGGCACGAACGTCACCTGCTACAGTGTTCATCCAGGTAAATCATACTTTAAGGAATAAAACGTTGAAGTTCTGTCATTATTTACCTACCCTCATACCAAAACCTGTATGAATTGTTTTTTCCCCCATTCATTTGTACATCATTCAAATTCCTCTTTTTGCATTACACAAATGAAGAGTCATACAGGTTTGGAATGTCACAGGGTTGAGTAAATGATGGCAGATTTTATTTTGGGGGAACAGTTCATACTCATTTTTAGGAAGTTCATATTAATTTTTGAATGTTCAAATTCACTAAAAAAAATATTTTTAGAACTTTTAGATTATTGGGGTACCTTTTACAAGAAATACAATGTTTATTTCATGTTTAATTCAATGTGTTACTTTTCATTTCTTTGTCATTATTTATGAAATTGACTAGCAATTTTGGCAAAATTTAGCTGTCAAACGAAGGTATATTATCAAGTCACACACAAGTCACTTTCAAACCATACAGCTTTCTGTTGGCCAATGTGGCAAATCTGCAAAAAACTTGAACTCTTTGGGAAATCTGTGTGGGGATATCTTTCGCCCTCACACAAAGTTTCCGATCTCCTTTGAAATAACTGGATTTCATTCTCAAAAATTGGCAAACAGTGGCAAATATGACCGTACTTTTTGACCGTACATTAACAGAAGCTCCAGCCGAAAGCTCATACTGTCTAGTAGGTACTACGTTTGGTTTGAAACTTAGTAGTATAAATGAAATTCTGATGTACTACATCTGCCATGTTGTCACCATCACACGTGACCTTCCAGCATCAGTTGTCGCTTGAGTGCCATTCACAACTTTGTTTACTAATCATGAATATGTACTTATTTGTGCATAAAATCAGAATGTTTACAACCAACTGGAGGTGCTGGAAAGCAAAATCACATTCCCGGTGGGAATGAAACAATTAATTTAAAATGATGAATAACGAGATGATCAATAATGACATGATGAATAAATAATAAGAGTGAATGAGACCCGTAGTTTTTGTGTATAGTTTTGCGTGTGAATTCCAGATCATTGATACAAATCTAGCCAATCATCTGGAATGTTCAGATCCATTTCCTGTTTTTTGATAAACCTTCGTCTTAAATATTCTCTGCTAAATCACCAATCAGTTGTTCAGTTGGGTTAAACAAATGCATAATATTGTATGATCCCTTTTGCAGGTGTTGTAAAGACTGAGCTCTCCCGCCATGTGAGTCTCTGGCAGAAAGTGTTCATCGAGCCAGTGGCTAGATTGCTGTTCCTGGACCCAAAAACTGGAGCCCAAACGACTCTGCATTGTGCCGTTCAGGAAGGAATCGAGCATTTCAGTGGATGTTATTTCTCATGCTGCGCTGTGGAGAAAGTTAGTGCCAAAGCTAATAATGACGTGGTGGCCAAAAAGCTTTGGGAAGTCAGTGAACGACTGAGCGGCCTTTCATAAAATCAGAAGAACTGTTTTATTTCTGGTGGCTGGAGACTATCTGTGAACTTTATTTATCCCTAAAGGGGGGAGGGGGGGGACGTATGAAGTGATGAAACTGATTGTAGCATTTTTTAAATTATTTTTTTTGTTTATGGATGCACAATTATTTACAAGGTTTACAGTGTTTTATTTGTATGTTTACATTAACTGCTGTATGCTGGAGTTTTTTTTTTACTGTATTAAAGTATCTAATGGAATCACTGTCATCCTGGTTGGTTCTTTATTGTATGAAATATTAAATTTTAAATGATATGAAGTCAAAACTTAAATGTGAGCACTATAGTCATGTTTCTTGACACACGTGCCAATCCCCAGCTAGATTAAACTCAGACATGCTTACCTTTTGTTATATTGCAGCAAGTCATAATTTAAGTATCAAAGCTTGTCCAAATTGTGAGATGAAAGGCTTTTATTATTATTATTACTTAAGAAATTGACAGCACTCATTCGTGACTTGTGAACATCTCAAACGATGACTTCTTCACTTAATATCGCACGTTAATTGAGGTCAAGTGCAAAATCTCCTTACAAACAAGCTATTAATATTATTTTCGGATGTAGATCGTATCTCAGGCAGGTTTGTCTAGGTCTAGTTAGCAGTACGCTACGTGACCTCTTCTCTAAGTAAACCCCTCAGGCGTTTGACTCGTGCTCACCTGAACATAAGCATGTGTCTTAAACACACGTCCCGCTATGCAGAGAATGAAAAAAAATATTTTCTTAATTAGGTTAGAGGGTTTTGTGAGTTTGTGACGTCAGGCTAAAGCTAAAATCCGCGTAGGCCCCGATCAGACAGAACGCGTTTTTCAGGTTTGAAAGCGCGAGGCGCACCACACTGCCTTTTTTGGTTGACTTTTTTTAATTTAAAAAAGTGTGCTTTTTTTTGTTGTTGTTGCAATCTCTGGACGCTCCAAGCAACTGGAAACGTCCGTCACCACAACGGAAGGCCCGCCTCTCCATTCATTCGATTGGACAATGGGGAAAACCCGCGAATGACGTCGGGTGCTTTTCAGATCAGAGTTGATTTTTTTCCATCTTCAAAAAAACAAAACAAAAGCGCTCTGAGCGCTCCTAAAGTGTTGCCAACTTAACAATTTCGTTGTTAGATCTAGCAACTTTTCAGACTACCCTAGCAACGTTTTATTCAAAAAGCACCTAGCAACAAATGTAGCTATTTAAAAAATTTATTTGGCAACTTTTAGCAGCTGTGAGTCAGATGATAAAAAGGCACACCTTTTCCTTAAAGCTGCAGTCCTTAAGTTTGCCTCTTTGTCGCCATCTCTGTGTGAAAACCTGGGATTGCAGCTGTGTGCGGAATTATCTAGTTTGCGTGGGTTGTGAGTCGGCACGGCTCCAGCGTGGATGAATCTAATGTTGTGAAGAGTATGGAATTTCCCGCGAAAACCTACCCGTACCACTCAAATTAGAAAACATTATTATAAACTGACCGTTGTGAATCGGGCTGAAGTAAGGCGATAGTTTTGAACACTGGCTGGTTATGTTCAATTCAATTCAATTCAATTCAAGTTGTATGAATGAAAACAGCGCTTTTCACGATACAAATCTTTACAGCAAATTAAGTTTCTACAATATTTAGTGGTAGCTCATGATACAAGGAAATGGTCAGTAACATCATCACTTTGAGGTACGATATCTATATCAGTAAGATCAATTCCATGCAATATAATTAAATCTAGCGTATGATTAAAACGATGAGTGGGCCCGGTGACGTCTTGCTTGACTCCAAAAGAGTTTATTAGGTCAGTAAACGCAAGTCCTAATGCATCCTAATGCAAGTATGTACTTGCTCAAATATTGATTTCGGATCATTTTTAACCAAAAAAAAGTTACGGACTGCAGCTTTAAATTACACAAAAAGAGGAAATCAAAGGTGTCTAGCAGTACACATATCACGTCAAGTTGCTAGGCGCAATTGTTCAATAATAATTGTTTATTCATGAAAACACCTTGTTATTAGTTTGTACCTGCACTTGTTGATCAATTAAAACAAATTTAGAAAAATGGAAAAGGTAATGGTAATTTTCTGCCAGAATATTATCCATTAAGTTATAACCTGAAAACACAAAATACAATGCATAATTTTAAATTCAGGTAAAAAAAACCCTGTGAAAAATCAATACGGAAAATTCCTTCAAATTAACACCGTACATTGTGCCTTATTATACCGATTTTTCTTAAAGTGTAGCATACTAACTTCCAATACACTGCTTTAAAATATAATCGCTCAGTGTAGTTTTACTAGATAATAAGAAAATACATAAAAAGATAATTGTTCAAAAATGTGTAAATGTTCAATAATTCAATGTTGTATTTACATACATATATATATATATATATATACAGTGGGTACGGAAAGTATTCAGACCCCCTTAAATTGTTCACTCTTTGTTATATTGCAGCCATTTGCTAAAATCATGTAAGTTAATTTTTTTTCCTCATTAATGTACACACAGCACCCCATATTGACAGAAAAACACAGAATCGTTGACATTTTTGCAGATTTATTAAAAAAGAAAAACTGAAATATCACATGGTCCTAAGTATTCAGACCCTTTGCTCAGTATTTAGTAGAAGCACCCTTTTGATCTAATACAGCCATGAGTCTTTTTGGGAAAGATGCAACAAGTTTTTCACACCTGGATTTGGGGATCCTCTGCCATTCCTCCTTGCAGATCCTCTCCAGTTCTGTCAGGTTGGATGGTAAACGTTGGTGGACAGCCATTTTTAGGTCTCTCCAGAGATGCTCAATTGGGTTTAAGTCAGGGCTCTGGCTGGGCCATTCAAGAACAGTCACAGAGTTGTTGTGAAGCCACTCCTTCGTTATTGTAGCTGTGTGCTTAGGGTCATTGTCTTGTTGGAAGGTAAACCTTCGGCCCAGTCTGAAGTCCTGAGCACTCTGGAGAAGGTTTTCATCCAGGATATCCCTGTACTTGGCCGCAGTCATCTTTCCCTCGATTGCAACCAGCCGTCCTGTCCCTGCAGCTGAAAAACACACCCACAGCATGATGCTGCCACCACCAGGCTTCACTGTTGGGACTGTATTGGACAGGCGATGAGCAGTGCCTGGTTTTCTCCAAACATACCGCTTAGAATTAAGGCCAAAAAGACCAGAGAATCTTATTTCTCACCATCAGTTTGGCCGGACGGCCAGCTCTAGGATAGCTCAGTTTGGCCGGACGGCCAGCTCTAGGAAGGGTTCTGGTCGTCCCAAACGTCTTCTATTTAAGGATTATGGAGGCCACTGTGCTCTTAGGAACCTTAAGTGCATCAGAAATTTTTTTGTAACCTTGGCCAGATCTGTGCCTTGCCACAATTCTGTCTCTGAGCTCTTCAGGCAGTTCCTTTGACCTCATGATTCTCATTTGCTCTGACATGCACTGTGAGCTGTAAGGTCTTATATAGACAGGTGTGTGGCTTTCCTAATCAAGTCCAATCAGTATAATCAAACACAGCTGGACTCAAATGAAGGTGTAGAACCATCTCAAGGATTATCAGAAGAAATGGACTGCACCTGAGTTAAATATATGAGTGTCACAGCAAAGGGTCTGAATACTTAGGACCATGTGATATTTCAGTTTTTCTTTTTTAATAAATCTGCAAAAATGTCAACAATTCTGTGTTTTTCTGTCAATATGGGGTGCTGTGTGTACATTAATGAGGAAAAAAAAATAACTTAAATGATTTTAGCAAATGGCTGCAATATAACAAAGAGTGAAAAATTTAAGGGGGTCTGAATACTTTCCGTACCCACTGTATATATATATATATATATATGCTATATAAATCACATGACGTCAATGCGCAATGACATCACAACGTCATTTAGCAACAAATTGACCTGCCTTTAGCAACTTTCCATGAAAATTAGTTGGCAACAAGTTTGAAACCATAGCGTTGCCCCTGCTGCCAAGTACCAACGGAAAACAAAAAGGCTCCTCTCAATGCAAAAAAAACACATTCTGTCTGATTGGGGCCTTAAGCAGCATTGTTTTGTTTTTATACAGGAAAAATAACTAGAAGCTAATAACACCGGAAGCCACGCACAAAAGTTAAAAACGGCCCTGCCCACCCGTTTCTTAGTAAAGGGTGTTACAGAAACTGAACAATTGAAACAATTTGTCCAATTTTATTGTGAACCACTACACAAGGCATGTTGACTGAAATGTTTTTATTTTCACTTTGAACAGAAAAGGATCTCATGGCAGCCTCTGAACAAACATTATGAACAACATGAAATCTGACAAAACTGTGTGAAATAATATTTGTAAACCTCTGAATTTGACCTAAAAGTAAAACTTCCTGCACACTTAAAGTAGACATTAAAAAAAATAATGATAAAACAAATCAAAAACAAAAAAGGGAACTCTCAAAACCAAAAAAAAAAAAAAAAAATTAAAAAAAAAAAATAAAAAAAAAAAAAAACCCCCCCCCCCCCCTTCCTACAAATAATTTCCTACGGAATAAGATGAAGACAGATAAATGATGACAAAAGTTTCATTTTTTGGTGAACTATTTTTTTTTTAAACTCGAACGCTCTGAAACTAAAAAATAATGTCTCTCAGCATCTCCCTATGTCTTTTTTAAGATTATACAAAAACAAAGAAAACGCGAGAATTTCCAAAATAAAACAAAATACTGTAATGCATTACAAACTAAATCTAAAGTGCTCAGGTTAAGTTTAGCCTCCTGGAATTCACAATACCTACAAAATATGAATATGCATTCAAATAATGTCTGATCAGACGAATAAAATACTGACAATAAAGTTACAGATAAGCTAAAAACTATGATATGCATCTAAACATGTTAGCCCTAAATTGTTTATGGACAGAATATATAATCATACATACAACATCAACACTGAAATTGCCACTTTTCCCTTTAAAGTCTCTTTGTAGTTTTAGTAAAGCCTGCTTTTGCATGTCCATACATTAACACATTTAGGCCTTGTCTGTTTTAATTGCCCTCAAAAAAAACTGGAGGAGGAGGACTGGAACCATAATGGTCAGCTTGTGCATCCTATCTTCAAAAAGTTTCAGAACGTCCACCCTGCATCGGATCCAAGCATGGCAATGTCAATTTGTAAAATGTGCCTCAAGGTGTCACTCAAACCAGTGTGATCTCCACCTCTTCTCTCTTCTGCACCTGGCCCTGTGCCTGCTGTTTGGGTGGAGGTGGAGCAGCTCGTACCTGCAGAAAACAAAAACACCCATCAGATTTCACAGTTAAGCGCCCATCATTGGCATGCAGCTTTAGAAGTGCAGATCTCACAGGTCTCAGGCCTGACCCGCCTTCTCCTGGGGATCTGGGTGATAGGGTGTGGGTGTGACCTGTGGAGGAAAAGACACAGATGAATATGATTCTGACATCTGACAAGAGCATAAATCTAATAATAGAATAGCCTCAGGCAGTGTTGTTTTAGTATCATTGAAATACTATTGAGATACTATTATTTTATTCATATTTTGAATTAGGTTTATATTTTCTGTCCATTTTAATTTTAAAATGTGAATCATTTTGTAGTGTGGTTTTGTATTTTTTTTAAATGTTACATTTTTATGTGTTTTTTATGTCTATTTAGTTTGTATTCATTTTTAGTTTGTTATTTTAGTACATCAAGTTAAACAATACAAAATGAAACATTGCTTTGGCAGCTAGCTTGAGATAAAATACGTTTTATATTTAATTTTATTTCAGTTAATGTTTATTTTATTTCAAGTAACAAACTTTTTATGGTTTTAGGTTTAGTTAGCTGTAATAACCCTTTTTATTATAATATAATTTTTTTTTTTCGTAACTTGAAATAAAGTCTAAAATAAAATAAAAAACACAAATATTAAATGAAAGACGTAAAACATTAAAATGATAAATTTTGCCTTGGGATCTAATTGAAAATAAGTAAAAGTTCAAGTACTAAAATTACTAAAACTAAAACAGAAAAAAAAATGTAAATGATAAATGCACATAAAATTACTAAAACATTGAAAACTGAAAATATCCAAATAAAACCTAAGTCAAAATATGAATGCATATTAAAATAGTATATAAATAATATTAAAATAACACTGGTAGGCCAAAAAGTTAATTTGATTTTTTTATTTAGAAAAATATAAAGTTTATTTGTAAGTAGTTAAATTAATCAAATCAAATAATGTTTTTTTTTTAATTGTTCAAAATTTTTAAGACAATGAGGTAGTGAGACTGAAAATCACTAAAAATGTTATAGTCATGTGTGAGCTTTACTATGAAGCTTTATGGTTTGCTGTGGTGCTCTGTGTCTTACTGTGGCTCGAGATTTTGGGGGGTTCTTGGGTTTGATAGCCATTTAAAGTGAGTGTGCTGCTCAAAGATGGCAGCGAAACGGACTCTGGACTTCTACAGGATGGAAACACTGTGGGTGGACTAGCCGCTTCATCCAGAACTGACAGAGACACCTGGTGGTAAGAAACAGCTGTTACAAAAATATTTCGGAATTGAACACAGGCTTGCAGTAAACATGAACAAAGAAACTTTTTCAGTGTGGACCGTGTTCTCCAGTAGTATGTGTATAAACCTGCACGTTCATGCTCTTGTGTGTTTGTGCACTCTCCGGTCTGCATAGATCCTCCACTAATACTGCGGGAAAGACGCCCACTGCGCCATTGAACTCGCCCTCCCAGAACCCATCATCTTCTTGGTTGTGTTTGCTGAGAATGTAAATAACGGCTCCCTCGGGGAAAGACAACTCGTCCTCTGTCTGAGCCTCGTAGGCATACAGAGCCCTGGCCAGATTTATGGCTGTGCAAAAGAGAAACAGGGCAGAAAATGTAGTTTTGTTTGTAAATTATATTAAGCATTCAGTACTAGCAAGGTATAATAATACTATAAACTAGCATTATTCCAGATATTATACTATAGCCAGTGGTCTCACCGCTGCCATGAGTGTTCGGGCTGCTCTGGGTTAGTGTCTCTATTTCTGGCTCTTGTTCTGCAGAAGTGCTGGAGGTGTGTGATTGGGTGTCTATGCTGGAGAAAGACTGGAGCATCCTCAATAGAGAGCTGGAGGTCGGGAGTTGCAGGTATTTCTCCGGCACATATCCCACCTGCCCTGCTCTGTTCCTAGCCTGAAAAACATCAACTTGTCCAATAAATGGCAACATCATAATTGGCATCTAGTTAGGGGGTTTTCAAACCTTATGGGGCCCAACAGGATGTTGAAAGGTCAGCAGAAAATTAGAGATATAAAAAAAGACAAAATGTATTTTAACAGAACTTAATTTAAAACAAAATATGTATATAGTTTGTGAAAAAAATTGTAAAGTTAAAAAATATAAAAACTATTTTAAGATTAAAAACTATTTCTAGATATTTCAATAATTTTATAGTTTTATTTTTAAAATTAAAATATTAACGTATAAATAAATGCTAATTATAATATAAATACTAATTATTTAAAAATATTAATTATATTTATAAATATATATATACTACCATTCAAAGGTTATGTTCAAAAGGTACACTCAAAAGAAGTCCGTTATGATTAATAATAATTTTTACAATTTTTTTTTTTCCATTATACACACAACTTTTCAAAAGTTGAAAGATCTTAAGATTTTTTAAATGTATATATATTTTTAAAATCATTTTCTTATGCTCACCAAGGCTTTATTTATCTAAAATAAAAATACATTAAAAACAGTAAAATTTGATTTCAACATAACATAACGTTTTCTATTTTAATGTATTTTAAAAAGTAATGTGAAGCAAAGCTGAATTTTCAGCATCATTCCTCCAGTCTTCAGTGTCACATGATCCTTCAGAAATCTTTCTAATATGCTGATTTGCTGCTCAAGAAACATTTATTATTATCAATGTTGAAAAAAGTTTTGCTGCTTACTTTTTTTGTGGAAACCGTAATTTATTTTCAGGATTCTTTGATGAATAGAAAGAACAGCATTAAAAAAAATATATTTTGGTGTACATAGAAAAAGTCTTAGATCTTTGAGTTCAGCTCATGAAAAATGGGGGCAAAAACAAGTGTTGCGTTTATAATTTTGTTCAGTGTATGTCCTTACTGTCTCCGTTGATCAATTTAATGCATCCTTGTTGAATTCAAGTATTAATTTCTATCAAAACAAAATCTGACCCCAAACTTTTGAAAAGTAGTTTATAATATTTATAGTAATTTAAAAAATAAATCAATTATATTTTCCTTACACAGTACAAATGGATCTGTATACATGAAATTATATAATTAATACAGAAAAAAACATGTCTTTATATTTTAAGGAATGAGTGAGGCAAGAGGATCATAGGCACTTGAAAGTTCAAAAACTCCTGACCAAGTTGAGAGGGTCTGCGCGTACCTTAACCCAGTCCTCCATGTCTCCATCATCAATTAGCTCCAGTATTTCCTGTTCCTGGATTGTGAGCTCATCAGGCTGGGACGCCTGTGGAAATAAAGCACAGGAAATGACATCACAAATGGATGAATAGAACCCTGAAAGACTGGAGAATGACAGGCTAGACCACACTAGGTGTGTACCTGATATGAGTAGAGCACAGAGCAGGTGAGAGGGTAGTTCCTGTGAGTGCTGGAGGGGCTGGAGCTGCTGTCGTCCAGCATCTCTGTGTCCTCATCATCTTCTCTGTCAAAATCTACAGAGTGCTTTAGACATTCATTGTAAAACTTCATTAGAATGGGTTATAGGGGTTTGCGTGACTCTGGCTTTGACTGTAAGAGATTCAGACTTACAGAGAATGAAGCATCGTGGGTATTGAGGGCCGCCCATCTCTCGTTCTCCAGTTCCTCCATCACTTGGTTCATGGTGCTCTTCAGCCAGACGTCTACAGCCACACCAATGTCTCGGAGGAGGTTCAGACGCGCCTCTGCCTTCAGTTTCATTGTCTACAGGAAGAGTGGACTCATCATCTAACAACTTCCTATTTTATTACACATCGTTTATGTACATCAACTATTTCAACAACATTTGATGCAAGAACCAGTACTATTACAAACTGAATGTGCAGCTTCTTTTAATAACCAGTTCAAGGAGTAGCGACCAGCAGAGGGCGTGCGATGTCACTAAGCCAATGTTTTCATTTAACAGTAGGTTTTTCCCAGAGGTGATGGACCACTTATGATCTGGACTGATATACAAACACAAATAAACAAACTCTCCACCTCGGATTTCCGAATGCATTCTCTTGCATCGTCCATTTTCAGTTCTAGCTCGTTGTTATTCTGGTCCTGTTGATGTGACTCTTCGTACTCCGAAAGAATCTAAAAAAACAAACAAACATCAAACCGAAAACAAATGTCAAATCTATTAATAAATGATTAAATTAACATGAACTAAGATTAATAGATGCCGTAGAAGTGTTGTTCATTTTTAGTTCATGTTAACTATTAATATTTTATATTTATTTTAATATTTAATTATCAGCCAGAATTGTTATATTAGTGCAACTAATATAAAAATAAAAAGTATCTAATTAAATTATAAATTATTTTTACATTATAAATTATAATTATATAAAATTATAAAATATTTTTAATATCACAAATTAACATGCTGAGACATAATATTGTTTGAGAGACCCCTCACCCGCTGCGTATGGATGATGTTCTTGTGTTCTCTGGCCACACGTGTGGCCCATTTCCTTGCTTCTTTATTCAGACTATGTTCTTCAGCCGTGCCACTCTCCTTCAGCAGTTCCCTGACCTAAAGAGATCAAGAGAGAGAGTTGACTGATGCACAACACAGACCCTGCACATGAAACCTTGATAGTTTCTCAGTGCCCATGTGTACCCATGTGTCACAGCATAACTCCCAAAATCAAATCTTTGCACAACGACACTCTTAAAATATTATGTCTGTAAATATTGACAGACTAAATGATTAGGCGACGTAAGCTCTTGAAGAATGATCCTTCGAGATGCTACTTTACAGAGCAACTCCTTTTCACCAAAAACTGAATATTACGACAAATCCTTGACTAAATGGTTTTAGCATAATACAAGAAAAAAAAAAAAAAAAAACACAATATCAGTCTTAATGGACTTGCCTGGGAGTGAGAAAACACAGAACCCTGCATGCATCAGCTGATCTACAGCATGCAGATACTGATGATAATACAGCCAATGAATGTGATTTCAATTTCTAATAATATGCAGTATTAAAAAAAAAAAAAAGCTTTATATTTTAGGGACGGGGAATGGGAGGTGTTCATGAGGGGTACAAGAGGTGGGGCAGGTTCACTTCTCAATGCCCTCTTTTCACAGGCCGTGTTGCTTCCTGCCTGCACTGACGCCCAGTTTTCCCTGGTCTTTCCGCCCCACCAGCGCTGAGGGCTGCATCTCTAATGTTTTCTTTAGGAACAGACTAATGCTTGTTTGACTCACAAACAAAAAGAGGGTAAGCGAACAAATGGGCCACTATGCTGGTGTGGTGAAGGGCGAGATGACTTGCGGGCAGCAGGGGGCGCTATAGCATATTTGAAAAACAGTTGCACAGTCATGGAAGAACACATTCGGCCTTCATTAGAGCACTTTTCCTCTTTTTCAGACTGATTAATGAAAAAATAAGAATATTGTAACAATGTTTTAAGTGACATTTAAAGTGAAAGAAGTTTTTGGTTAGGATTATGTGCTGAACCTTCATTTAAAACTTTGAATCCACAAGAAATGTGAAATATTTATTGTAAAAATCCTCTTATTTATAAGTATTAGGCTCAAGAAAAGGAATGTTGCATGTTTTTTGAGCGACTATTAGATGCTGTAGAAGTATTGTTCAGTGTTAGTTCATGTTAACAAATGAAACCTATATTAGTATTATTATTTATATTATTTTATTAAATTTAGTTACCATTTTGTTACATTTATTTAAACAAAATAGATTTTAGATTAGATAATAGAATAATTAATTGTATTAAATTCTTAATTTTAATAAAATAATTATTTTTAATAAATTTTAATAGAATAATATTGGATTAGATTATTCATTTTATTAAATGTAAGTATTTTCTATAAAAAAATCTTATATTATTTTATATTTATTGTAATATCATCCATTATATATTTATTATAATATCATCCATTTGTTTATTACTGGTGCAACCCTAATATATAAATAAAAAATAAATACACTTATAAATAATTTATAAATTATATTTAAAAAAATTATATCACAAATATGAATAGTAAAGGGAGAAAAGGAGTTCTGTTGTTTGTGTGATTTTTTTAGTATGTTCTTGAGGTGGAGGCAACATACCGAATCATTTTCACAAGGCTGGTACTGGAAGGGGGTGGCTTTCTGAAACGCTGGGTTGTCCTGAATGAATACCTGTTGGTGGATATCCTGTGTCACCTACAGAGGGGCCAAACATACACATACAAACACACAAGGACAATTACATTTATGTAAACTACTTGTCTAATGTCAAGATGTCACATTAACAATAGCACAGCTAACATAATCTCTCATCTGGAGGAATGACAGACCACCAGAACAGGTAATTCATGAATAGTATGTGTTGTAACCTGATGCTGGACTAGAGACATTATACCTGAGTGCAATGAACTGAATGGAAACACTGTGACAATCATCGAATTACAACAACACTGGACTACAACCAGACCTAATGACACACACTGAAGGCTGTCACTACTGAAAATCAGTCGATTCTCTTCAAATCTACACATTTATAATAATAACTAACACTCATTTTGTATTTCAACATTTTTTATGTTTTACCCAGTTACTGCCAAATTGAAACATCAGTATATCTTAAAAAGCTTGTCTGCTCTAACAATAGAGTAAAGATCTCATTTCTAAACCACTGCAAACTCTCTAAAGCCGGTACATTTCTCTCTTTAAGGTCAGTATTAACTGTCTGAGCTGGGATTTGATCCAGCAACCCTCCAGTGGCAGATCATATTACCTGCTCTACATTCGGCCACTGTGGTTGATCTGTGTTTTTCCATAGCAGTGTATACTCAAGTGTGTGTGTGTGTGTGTGTGTGTGTCACTCACCCCACTGGACGTCTCCAGCAGGCACTGAAAAGTGTCCTGAATGCTTTGAGATGTCTCAAGCTCCGTCTGACACAGTGAAATGAGAAAACTCTGTACGTGATCGTAGAAACTGCCATCTAGAACCTGGACTCAAAAACAACAAGGAATAACAGTTTTACATACTCCAGTCTTTAGTGTCACATGACCCTTCAGAAATCATTCTAATATGCTGATTTGATGCTCTAGAAACATTTCTATTATCAATGTTGAAAACAGTTGTGCTTTGAAGACTATTTTAAATAAAAAAATTAATAAGACAAAAGCTGATCAACATTTGGCCTCACCCTTATGGAGCTGATCAGATCGGTCTCATAATAGCGGTCCTGATGAGCGTTAGTGGCTGACAGTGTGAGCAGGTAATCATTCCTTGCTTGTGTGGCTTTGGACTTCCATTCGTTCTTCTTGGCTTTCAGCTGAAATCAACAGAAAATGTTCACATGTGCACTTGTCACCATGATTTGCAAGCAAATTTTACTACATGCCAGTTGCGCAGTGTGCAGTTAACACACTGTAGTTAAATAATGTCCCGATTAAACAGATCATATCCTAAAAAACAATAACGTATTTTATATTTGTTATTCACTAACAGGTTTGTAATTTATTTGCACAAAAACAGTTTTTAAATGTATTTTTGTCGTCATTTTTAAATAACAATTTTCCACTTTTCTTTCTCACCCTTTTTTAATCAAAAATAAAATATTTATTATTGTCCAATAAAGAATTAAAGAATAGTTAATATTAAAATTCTATAATAAATAAAATACTAAAAAATATAATAATTTGTAATGCTACAATTGAATCACAACATTTTAATGTACCATGTGACAAATGTATAATCATTTTGGTATTTGCTAAAGATAACATTAATCAGTGTTATTAAATAATTAGTTTTTTTTTTTAAAGATTAACTCTGGGTGAGTGTTAGATGGTAATCTAAATGTAAAAATAGGAGAAATGAGCATGCACTATTAAATATACGATCTCAACCATTAAACCAATATGGTACTGATATATTGTGCATTGTACCTTCACACTCGCCCTCTTCAAACTGGAGCGTGACTGAAACAGACTGAGCTTTGACCTTGTATTGCATGAGCCAACAGGAATAATAGAAAATACCAGAGAAAAAGAAACAAGAGTAAGGAAAAACAGCAAAAAATGATGAATCTTCATTTAAACCTGAAAAACATGATAACCCTCTGCCCTGTTCTTGTGGACAGCTGATGTCACTTCCTTCACAGGTGACAGGTCAGCGAACGTACTTGGCCTCCATATCAGCTTTCTCTCTCACAGTCTGCGCTGTTTGTTCCGCCTCCTGGTAGGTCTTCCTGCTCTTCTCTAGGTCTCTGATCGTGACCTGCAGATCAGCCTGAGCTCTTGCCAGCTGTTCGCAGCACTGAGAGAGGACAGATGAATAAATGGTCGCTGTGCCACTTTAGTGCAGAGTATCTCTTGATGTGTTTACCTTCTTCAGCTGCAGGTCCTTCTGCTCTCTGAACGTCTTCACAGGATCTGAGATCTGGCTCCTGTAGTTCTCACATCCGTTAATACGAGACTGGCTCACTTTCATCACACCCTCCAAGTAGGATCTCCATACGGCCCAAACATTTATGCTTGATAATGAACACAAATAGACACTGCGATTGAAAATCCATCATATTTGCTCTTTTCTTTGCTCTTCTCATCTCTCCTATTACCTGGAGTCTCTCTGCTCCTCTGATGGGGCTCCAGACCACTCCCGCTTCAAGTACTGCGATGCAAGCTTATGTAGAGCCTATAAAGTCAAGCCACATTTATTTATATAGCACTTCATACAATACAGATGGTCTTCTGGCCAAAATACCAGTCCATAATAACACGTCTTCAAGTGAAAAAGTTCCCCTGTTGTCCTCTCACATCAAAATCCACCAACATATTTGTTTAGGTCTGTTTTCATTTGTAAATGGTGCATGATCTGTGCATATTTCTCTCCTGATTCAGACGAGATTACTTTTTCAATAGAGAAAGCAATATTATGGATAGAGGACTTGAAAGTGATGGTTTGAAAACGTCTTGATGATGGATTTGTTTCTTATAAACACACAGATTTTTTACTTCACAAGACGTTAATTAGTGGACTGGAGTCGTGTGGAACACTTGTGGATTATTGTGAGGTTTTTATCAGCTGTTTGGACTCATTCTGACGGCACCCATTCACTGCAGGGGATCCTTTGGTGAGCAAGTGATGCAATGCTAAATTTCTCCAAATCTGTTCTGATGAAGAAAAAAACTCACCTACATCTTAGATGGCCTGAGGATGAGTACATTTTCCTATTCCTTCAATATACTGTTATTAAACATTTCTGAAAGTTTAGATTCAGAGCTTCTGTGTAGCCTTTTAAAAACTCCACTTCAATTGTCACCACAAAATAAAACAGATTCCTCAGAGGAGAAATTTCTCCTTTTATCCTAACGCTCCAGATCAGTGCAAATGTGGAAAACATGGAGGACAACTTTCAGTCTGTAAAAGCAAAACCCACATGGGTATTTCTGCCTGTCTGCTTGACACTTAAATGCCAGACCGTGCCAATGTGTAGATTTACAAGTGAGTAAGCAACTGGCTGCTTTTGAAACTGAAGAAAGGAGAAAATAACACTCACTTTCCATCCTCAAGTCAAGTAAATGTCACTGTATTGGACTGATTTCCAAAAGTCACAAACAATTTGGTAAAATATCAGAGCAAAAAAACCTAAAACAAAAACGGAAAAATAACCAAGCTAGAACAAAGTTCCTTTCATTACTTCACCATTACTCTCTTAAAAATAAAGGTTATTTATTGGCATTGTTCCATGATGAACCTTTAACATCCATGGAACCTTTCCATTCCACAAAAGGTACCTATAATGTAAAATGATACTTTATAATTTTAAAATGTTTTTTTTTTTTATTATTTTAATAACTGTTCACTGGAAGGTTCTTTGGGGAACCAAAAATGGTCCTTCTATGGGACTGCTGTGAAAACCCCCTTTGGGAACCTTTCTTTTTAAGGGTGTACTGACGATAATTCCAACAAAGCATAGTTAAACTTCAACAAAACTGAAATGACTGAACCGTAACAAGTTCCACAAAGGACAGAGAGTGAGCAGCATCCGCTCAAAACAGAGAGGATTTGCTTTCTGGCCCTCAGACTACAATCTGGCACTACCAACCCAGTCCTATGAGCTGCCAGCTCTGATGATTCGACTCAGGAAGAAGACCCTGAAGAAGAGAAAGATTCCTGTCTTCATGAGCCAATCAGCATCCACCAGCCCTGCAGGTGCACAAGCTTCAGATCCAACAGAAAAGAAACTCTCACTCACACACACATACTGAGTGTCATTCAGACAACTGGGCTCTCCATTCACCAAGTGATCACACAGATCTCATAGTTTCTTGATGAGGACTGTCGGCATGTCAGGCTGTACATCTATAAAATTTGGGTGTTAGTCTGTTTATGCAATATGCACTACAATTCATTCTCTTATGCTGACCTAGGCTGCATTTATTTGATCAAAATACAGTAATATTGTGAAAAATTATTACAATTTAAATAACTGTTTCACATTTTAATATATTTTAAAATGTAATGTATACCTCTGATGGCAAAGCTGAATTTTCAGCAGCCATTACTCCAGCTTTCAGTGTCACATGATCCTTCAAAAGTTTTAAATTTAATTTTTGAATGTTTCTTGATTTGCTGCTCAAGAGACATTTCCAGGATTATTTGAATAGAAAGTTCAAAGTTCAAGTTTTGTAGCTTTAAGGGAAAAATAGATGAAAATGTACATCCTAATGACCCAAATATATGAAATCATATTTATAAAGTGACATAGCATTGATGTCATGTAGATCTTCTTAGCAACGCATTTGAAAGAGACAAAAGCAGATTCAAACCAGAACGCAACTGGCAAAAATTCATGAAACCAATCGCCTGCAGGTCATTAAAAACCACAGTTTTTTCCACTGAGTCACCAAATCTACCTCTACAAAAACAAACTAATTCACACATAAATTGTCAGTGATCAGTGGAAGATGCATAACATCTGTTCATCATTAATACATTTTTCCTTATTCTGACCATAAAATCTTTAAAAGATTTGTTTAATCTCAGAACAAAAATCACCCTACATCATCAAAAATAAACACACTTTTAAGTTATGAACTCATGTAATTCAATATGGTGGCCACAACTCACCTGTGAGCAATCTTTCTCTATTAGTGCTTTCTTCTGGCTGTAAATCCTGAGGATTAATCACACACACACAAAGTCAAGCAGTTCAGCACTAATATACCAACAGACAGACAGAAAATAGCTCTACAGGTGTTTAAAAAGCAGTGTAAAATCAAGCTCGACCTCAGATCCTCCAGGAAGTCCAAGTCTGTCTGGTGTTTAAACTGGAGTCTGTTCAGCTGCTCTGTGTGAGTGTGTTTCACTTCTTGTGTGACTTTTACCTGCAACACATGACAACCTCAGGAGAACCAACTTTGACCCAGATCACACCAACCTGAAAGAGGAACCTGTGTCTGGCATACTCGAGTCAATGGAGACAGTAGGACAGATGCTGGAACTCAGCATAAGCATAAACATTATGTGTCATGTATAATACGTTGTGTGTGTGTGTGAACATTTATACACACATTATATATTATATATTTTACTAGTATTTAAAGAAGTTGCAATTATCCAAATTAATATATAATTTAGTCAAACAAACAAGGAGACAAGAAAGCAAGCAAACAAACAGACTGACATGACAACAAAACATCGTAAAAAGTGAGAACAAATAAAGAAGCAGGTCGACTCACCTTTCTTGGAGGAGGCTGCATGTCTGGATCTGGATATACAGGACAAGCCTCTAGAAATTCACCCCGCAATACCCAAACACATCTGCGGGACGGAGAAATGCAGAGCGGAATAATCTGTTTAGGTGGAAGAAAGAAAAATAGATCACAGAAATACTTCCAGACCCCGCCGTTGCGCTGCTCACGTAAAGCGAACTCTAATGAGAAGAACTTCAGTCAGTGGAACAGAATTGAGAACAGCGCCCTCCGGTGACCGAATAATAATATACGTTTTGAAAGTTTTGTGCTGTTGTGTTTATGAACGCGTGTTGATATATGTGATATATGTTTCCGTTAGAGTATGACGCTAAATGTGTACAGAATAGCGTGCAGTATTTAACTGTGAGAGATTAGACAAAGATGAAGGAGAAAAATCTCATTCATAACTCTTCAGTTTCAGACTCTTACTCTGCCGTTCTCATTCTACATATAACTGCAGTGATGATGATAAACATTTTATCAACTGTCACTTACTTCAATTTATTATACCTTCATCATCATAAAATAATCACAAAAAGGCCCTTCGTCACATGTTGTTGAGGCCATCTAGCGGTGGGCGTATGTAAAACACTGTAAAGTGGGACACTTACCCAATCAAACATAAGTTCAATATCATAAATAATATATTTTTTAATAATAATAATAATAATTAGCAGTAGCAGTAGTATTGCATTATGTATTTATAATATTAATAATAATAATGATTGTTGTTAATTTTATTATTGTATCATTATTTAATGCATTTTATGGTCATGCATTTCTAGAAGTACACTTGTACTAAATGTGTTACTAGCTGTTCGTGAAAAGGCTGACACGTTTAAAACCAGTGAAAACCAGTCAAATTAACACACCTGGGAGTGTTTACTACAGATTAAGGGTAATTCCTGATTTAGAAAAATTGCAGTGCCATGCAGTGATGACGAAGTTACTAATTACAGGTCTCACAGCTTCTGTGATAAATCTGTTTATAGGTCAGGTACATTGATGGTTTAAAAACAGATAATTGGCTTGATATGACTACTACAATTACTTGGTGTTTGCTCAATTTAGCCAAAAGGGAGATTAAGGTGTGCATGTGAACATGATGTCTGTCCACAGAATTACAAAATCATTCAGAACCTCTTTGTTGAGACATCTCCAGAAAGGAATTAAGTTTATGAAGACATTAATTTTAATTCAAATCTTTAAAAAAAAAATGCAACAGGTGTATTTTAAGGTTAATGTTAGTGTGATTTAGATGAGTGTGCTTCAGTATGCATATTTAGCATTCAATCTGAGCAAGGAGGCTGTTAACAGGCTAAACTTTTAAACCTTGATACACAGTAATACTGTACACAATAACATGAAGTAGAGATTGAGAAACACAGGAAAGAAAGAGAATATTCCATGTACAACCAGTACAAACTCACATGGTGCTGTAATCTGAGATTACTGGTCCAGCGAATCTTCACTTTGGCCTGTTAAAAGGATTAGAGGAAGAGTCATCAACTATTCCAGCACTACAAAACCCCCTCCGACTGCCGAGACATCTTTAGTCAGTCATCGCACAAGCACAACATTAGGAGTATAGCTGTTGTTCCTGTAGCAGTTGACTGATCAGGCCCAATGGCGCTGCTCAAATCTGGCTGGCTCTGGAGACAGTGTAAGTATATGATTCTTCATTTATATATGTTTATTTAAAGAGTTTCTTAATCTTCTCAAGATACCTCTGAAAATTAGAAGTAGTTAACATTTTTAGCACCAAAAGATTGAGGAAGACTTTGTATGTATATTCATATAAATAGATAAACAATTATTGTATATTCTTTGAAATTATATATTTCAAAGACTGTTCCAGAAGGTTTGTTATGAAACTCGGGTCCTGACACTGTTTGCAGTAATCTTCTTACGGTCGGTGTTACAGTACAGTACAGTAGCTGTTAGTTTTGGACCCCAGGTTGCTTAGTGCTCACCTAGAGAGGCTCCAACGCATTACTTTTAAAAAATGATAAATAGATGCCGATAGGGTTACATAAAAAAAGTTTCGAATATGAATACTGTCCCCAAAATAACATCATGCCGAACGTTTGGAATAGAATTCGGAATCAATGGAGTCGACACCAGGAGTCGATTCCAAGCTAATTGTCTTCAAAAGAACAGAAAAAAATATAATTATGATTGATGGTATAAATGACAAATAAATTTAGGTCTATTCTTTGTTAGTCTAATAACAGTCTAATCCTGTCGTATCAAATATTTATTTCAATCTGTATTAGTGCTATGTGTTTTGGATGTGAATGACTCAGTGGTATTGAACGGATATGTTGATTGAATGATTCAAAGTTTTATTTATTATACTCGTAAAGATACTCTTCACCAAATGCTGTAACCTACAGAAAGAGTAAGTTTTGAATAAATCAATGAACAAATCTGCACGGAATCAAAGATTCAGTTAACTGGAATTAATCAAATTTTCCAGTTCTAGCTAGCTTTTAAGGCTCTTGTGTATTAGCTAGTTAGCTTTTAAGGGATGTGTATTAGTTTGGTAATGTAGGCAATGAACTGTTAAGAGCTGACTGTCAGTCTGTTCCCAACTGCTTGGAATCTAATAATCGATTATAAAAGGATTCTGGAAATGAAGCCTATAGTAGTTTGCTTCTTTGTATATTGTCTGTCCTACAAAAGACCATGGAAATGAAGACAGATAATCAATCATATTGTGGATTTTTATTAATATTTTATTGAAACCTTTCACAGCTTCAATCCTCAAACGCTGGAAGTTGAACTGGTGTGACCTGTGGATAGATGGGAGCTTTGTTTTTTACAAAACTGAATCCAGAAGAGACTATGAGACCAAAGTGAATCTGAAGGCCACCTGTGTGAATGTGAAGTCTGGACTGGAGTGTCCAAGTAGGAAGGAACTTTTTCAACATTTCAAGTTATTTGGTCATGTAGAAAGTGCATGGTATGAAATATTTTAACAATGTGTTATAATATAATTAACAGATAGTGTCTTTGTGAGCAGATGTATGTCCACCTGAGAGTCACCCCAGAGAGAATCTGCTGGTTGTTTATCTGAGGCATGGTAATATGCTGATCCTGTGTGCCAACAGTGAAGATGAGGCACTGTAAGTCTTGACCTTTGACATTTTAACTTAAACCCTCCCACAACATATGAAGCCCTGCTCACTTTCCTCGCAAATTTATTTCCAGGGCCTGGAAACTCACACTCATGGAGGCGAAAATAAATCCTGTGAGTGTTATCTTTTACATGCAGGATGGTTTTCTGTTTATTGTAATTTAATATTTTACTCAATTTACATTTTTTTTTTTCACTCTCATAGGTTTTCACATACAATCCCTATGACGATACATACCAAACCGTTCCAATTGACAGTCATAATGCAGTTTACATCATGCCAAGTACAGGTAGTGGAGGTAATTATACAAACACATCATTCATTCTGCAGAAAGCACAGAGAAAGGGTTATTGCCACTTTGTGTTTTTTATACATTGATATAATACATTGTTTTAATTATTATTACAACCATTTTATGATTATTTCATTCATTTCCTTATGGTGCACTTTACTGCTACTTTATAGCTCAAACAATCCAAGTGAGAAAAATAGGAAAATTAAAGGAATAGTTCACCTAAAAATTAAAATTTCCTTTAAATGTTCTCACCCTCAGGACATCCAAGATGTACAACAAAGAAACATTTAACCAGGGACGTACCTCTAATCCTGATGTGCTTCCCTGCAGGGACTCAGCATGTCTGGGTACACAGAGACTCTTATGACAACAATTTTGGAGAGCAGATTGCGTTGGGCCTCCTGGCTGGAATGGCTGCAGGTACAGCAATGCGTTCTCTTCTATGGATGCCCTTCTGGTTCTGCTGAGGACCAGTCAGATAGCAGGATGATCACTGGAAATCCAGCAGACTGAGAGAACAGACTGGAAGAGCCGTCCATAAAGCTCAGCCATAGCAAATGCTCCTGTTCCTTCGTATAAATATGTAAATATGAGAATAGCTGCAGCTGTTTTAAACTCAGTGGGCATTAAGTGGTTAATCAGTGTGTAAAGGAGGGATTCTTCTTTTTTGATTGTTTACAGTTCTTTAGAATATCTATAAAACTATGTAATTCTGCACACAGCTAATGATTGTTTTTTCTTGCTGCCATGATTCTGCTTTGTGTATGTCGTACATGTATAGCTTTGCAAACTTGCTCAGGGTTTTGTCCATTATTATGTTATTTTTCTCTCAGACAAGTTCTCCTATCAGTATTTATAAAAAGTTCCAAGATTTTTCTAACTCTAAAACACTAAAGCCCGAATTCATTATGTTCCATAGCATGAGGTTTGGGAGTGATCATCAGACTATTGAATGCTCTTCAAATGAGAATCTTGCAAAACTCTTCTTACAAAAGAATATGATGCTGAAGTTGCCAACAAAAGCTGAATATGTTGATCAAGCCTTCGAAATACCTCAAAAATGAAGGCATGATTATGAAATCAGTTCTCATAACTGACCACTAGAGGCAGGCAGAGCAGCATTTGCATTTGGCCTGTTTACACACTACTATGCTACCTTGCCAGTATAAGTTATAAACAATATTGTTGTGCAAAATAAAATGCAGAATAATAAAAACAGAATCATATTAGTTGGCATTTCATTTTTTGTGTGTTTACAATTAAAACTCCTGCACATTTAACAATGTCCTGATTAACAAAGAAAGTTATACATAATCCATCAAGGAAAAAAAAAAACCCCACTGTTGCTAAATATAAGATTTTATTAGGGACGCCTCAAGATGCTGATCAATTTTTGCAGTGCAAATAATGAGCATTGGTGTCAAGCAGTGTTACCAGACGAAACTGGTTAAAATCTATTTGAAACGAATGAGACCGTTTCAAGAAAACCAAACAAAATGCACTATATCATAAAAACGTTTAGATCAGTCTGGGGACAAACTTATCACTGTACATTAAAAAAAAACAAACGTGGCAGGTGCTTAGGGCCAGAATGTCTAAACGTCTCCATGTATACAAATTATGACAAACAAAACAGTTTAAAAACAAAAACATTACAAATAAATATTAGGGTTCATGCTTGATTCAACAAATCAAACTATATCTAGTGTGTCATTATTACAATAAACCAAACTTTACAATGCTTAAAAAAAAA
>NW_015544227.1:948225-950205 GCF_001515605.1 Sinocyclocheilus anshuiensis | reverse complement strand
TTGCTCACCAATGGATCCTCTGCGGTGAATGGGTGCCGTCAGAATGAGAGTCCAAACAGCTGATAAAAAGTCATCTCGTCTGAATCAGGAAAGAAATATGCAGAAAACATGGAGTCATGTGGATTACTTGTTAAACTTTACAATGCTTAAAAAAAAAAAAAAAAAAGTGGAAGTCCGATAAAACAAGCCATCAAAGGTAATGTCTGCATATTATCTGTTAAACTGGATCTGATACTTCCCTTAATATACATATTTCTTTGCAATAACTGTATTTCTCTTTGACTAAGCTATTGGCTTTCTAATGCTCAAAATAAGAATAAAAATAAAATAAAATGGCATCTAAGGAGAGAAAACAAAACAAAACTGCAATGCTTGAGAGTTGACTGAGCTAAAAGCAGCACTTGTTCCTCCAAAATTCCAAAAACATTTGTTTTTACTTTTCTTTCTTCCTTATGAAGAAGTCATTAGAAACGTCACAGATGTAACGCCCCGTAGCCACATATGATGAAATCTACACTTGGATATTTCCAAAAACACTCACAAACATTTCTTCCATCTCTGCACCGTGAATCTGGAACGATGTTTAAGAAGTCCACGCCTATTCAAATCTGGATATCCTTCTCAAATTAGTTCTGTAATTTAATTTTTTGTATCTCGTTTTGTTCCTATTCACATCATTATTACAGTAATATAAGTATTATTTCACATAAAACGAAACATGAACAAAAACAACACTTTATAAAGTGTTTTAAAAGAGTGAAAAACCAAAACAGGTGTACAATTAATGGAAACAATTAATAGAAAAGCAACAGCATACACATCCACATTGTGCTTTCGAATTTAAAGTCATTTGAGTGGGTCAGTGGTAACCATGGTAACGAGGGTGACGGACAGGTAGTGTTCTACTCCCTCCAGGTGGGCGGAGCTTCTGCAGAATATCCAGAGAGATGCTGAGTGCGACTAAGAGCGTCTGAAAGAGCGTCAATAAGAGACACGGCACAGAAATGTCGACTGAATCCTTAGCATGAACAGCCGCCTTCGCTGACCGGCTGCTCTGGCGGCTTTTCCAATTTTATGTCAATCACTGAAGGAAAAAGGAATTAAGGAAATATACAAAGGTTTTTGTAGTGTGTTTGTTTAAACTGCAAAATTTATACAGATGGACAATCAGGTACTAAAACAAGTGATTGCAAGTGTGAAAAGCGCAATTACATATGTAAGTTTATGCACATATGTGTGTAGGATACTGTCTTCTCTGCTCTTATCTTGTGTGCTCTCCATACCAGGAAGAGCTGCTGCTACACGCCGGAAAAGCTAGACGAGACAAACACAAGCCCCATTATTAAACTCTCACACCAGGATCAGAAAAAACAAGCAGTGTGTGGGGGTGTTTGCATTCAGAAAAGTTTAATATTTAATAATCTGGAAATCATCTTTTGAAGACACTGATCTGAGTGCAATGTTCAGTAACGCTGTTTTTGAATAATCATGCAAATATAATTTAATAAATCATTAAAGCACATATTTCTACTTTTGATTTAAGTCAAATCTCTGTCACACTCACCTGTTTGACGTTGTATCCGGCTTTAGCGCTAGTTTCAATAAACATTACATTCAGTTCTTTGGCTTTCCTCTCTCCTTCCTCAATAGAAACTTGCCTGAAATTATTACATGTAATCATTAATATTTGCCTATTTTGAGCAGATTAATAAGAGTATTAGTACTAGTTTGTGACATTTCAAAAAAAAAAAGAAAAAAAAAAAAGGTGCTTTTGTCAATAGATGCATTTCTGTTTAGTACATTTTATGTAAATATTGCATAAAATAAAATTTAATTGCAGCAATTTTGTGCACACACATCACCTTAACCAAAAGTTTGGGGTCTGTAAGTTTTTGTGTTTTTGAAAGAAGTCTGTTATTCTCAACAAGGCTGCATTTATTAAAAAAAAAAAAAAAAAAAAAAAAAAAAACAAAAAAAAAA
>NW_015544227.1:930789-947702 GCF_001515605.1 Sinocyclocheilus anshuiensis | reverse complement strand
AAAGCAGTAAAAACAGTAATATTGTGAAATATTATTACAATTTAAAATCACTGTTTTCTATAGTAATCTATTTTAAAATGTTATTAATTCCTGAGATAGCAAAGCTGAATTTTCAGCAGCCATTCGTTCAGTGTTCAGTGTCACATGATCCTTCAGAAATCATTCTAATAAGCTGATTTGCTCCTCAAGAAACATTTATTGTTATGAATGTTGAAAACAGTTGTGCTGCTTAATATTTTTTGCATGAAACCATGATGCATTTTTTCAGGATTCTTTGATTCTTGAATAAAAAGTTCAAAAGAACAGCCTTTATTTGAAATAAAAATAAAATAAAATTACTCTATCAATTTAATGCACCCTGGAATAAAAGTATTAATTTCTTAAAAAATAAATAAATAAATAATATAGGTTGAACATCATTTCATAGCAGTGTAACAAACCATGTCATAATCTTCCCAAACAACCATTTAAACATACCTTTTATCTGCAAGGTCTGTTTTGTTTCCCACCAGCATTATTATGACATCACCTCCCCGTTCTGTTCGGACATCATCGATCCATTTGGTGGTCTGCTGGAATGAGTTGACATCTGTCGGGGGGATTTCAGAAACACTGGGTTAATAATCAAGATGAGCATCAGGGGGTCTATAGGAGAATCCCAGGATCATACACAGGGAGACACAACTGGCAGGTAGAAAAAAAAACACAGGGATAAAATAAGAGGAAAGAAAGGAGGAAGTTAAATAGCTGGAAGTGTCTCTGTTATCATGAATGTGTCACAGGAACTTGGTCTGCAGAAAGAGTTCATCTAAAAAAGAAATAGACAAATCATCTCTCCTCAACATCAAAATGGTGAAAGAATGCATATTCTTTTTTATAAATAATTCAAATATTTTGATATGAACAAAATATATTTAACAAAAAATATATTTTTAGCAAATATAAAAATGTGTTGCTAAAAATAATGGTTTAAAAAGCAATGGTTGGATTAGTGAAAATATTATTAGGAACTTACTTTTGAGTGTTGCGGGTGTAAAATTAACTTTCAGCCACAACTGCCAAAAATTTACTGGTCATTTATATTTTTATTGCCCATTAAACTGTACGTTGCATTCTTTAGAAAAAAAAGAAAAAAAAAAAAAAAAGATACATTTTCTGTCTTTATGAAAATGGCATTACTTAGCTGTTTTTATCGTTTCATTAGCAGCTACAGGAAAGTGTGGAACTGTTAACCTTTAAATATGAATATAAAAAAGGTGCCCACTGAAAAGGTGCACTGAATTGCAATTACAAAACAAAAAACAAGTTACAAAAAAGAAAACAAAGAGAATAAAATCACAAAGGATGTGAAACAGAAAAAGAGACTGCGTTGAGATGACAGACAGCTTTCCTCTTCCTTAAGTTTTCCTGCCGAGGATCCACACTCACTTGTGATGTCATAGACTACCACGGCATTGCAATATAATAAATTAATTCAAGATACACACGTTCACTTATAATGTTACATGCACACACAGATAAGAGTCACATATACAAACAAAGAAAAAGAGACAGGACCAGTAGGTTCGGTTCGACACTCACCGCTCTGTTCTCCCAGAAACACCAGCTTGAATTTGCGGAGCGGGTTGCCGAAATCTCCTGTTGCAGACATGCTACCGGTTCCGCTGGGCCCAATGTGGGTATGAATGTGTTGCTATAAAAATCTAAATGCTCTAAACAAGAAAATAAAGCCGCTAGTATCCCTGTTGCTCTAATTCGGTTCAGTTTGAGACTCTCTGCCGCCTATTCAGGCCCAATTCTGCGCCGCAACCTAACGTGATACTCAGAGGTGTGATTGACAGCTGAGCTCAGCCTATGGAGTTTGAGAGAATACAATGACATGCGTCCATTCAACACATCGTTCTTGTCAAACTAATGACACAGTAGTGGATAATTAATTAGATCGCACTAAAACTATTCAGATATTGTGTCAATACCACTATCGTTTAATTTATGCTCCTGACATTTCCTGTGATGTCTTTACTTTATAAAACGTACATTTAACAGGCTCGCTGAACTGATTCATTCGTATCCATATTCATATGTGATGTTTTTGAGTTCTTAAAACGTATTTGCTTGTGGAAATGAAATTGTTATTTGTGTATATATGGAAACAAGGCGGGGCGCCACACATGTTAGGTTGAGCTTTGCAAGCGCAACGTCACGTTTCTAGCGTCACTGCCCTGCATCATCGCGTTCCGTTAACCCTTGAATTGAGTGGGAGTTTGCCAGAATTTAATTACTCTGTCGCTGCCAATTTTAAGATATGATACAATTATATGTAAATATAGGAAAAATTACACGCATGCTTGCTTTCTGTGTCAGTGGTTATTTATGATTATTTCAAGTACCTAGTGTAGAATAGGTTGATATTAGGACAATTTTGTGAATTCTGTTTTTTCAATAAATATTTCAACATTATATTTTATTCCTAAGCGGGGTAATAAGACTTACTAAAACAAATAATACTGATTTCAACCGCAAATGTGACGCTTCTGCTCCAGCAGGCGGCAGCAATGCGCCGGACGAGCGTCGATTCACCTGCTGAAATCCGTGAAGAAGATCGGGCGCAGTACATGCGCCTCTCGGATTGATGTTTACGGATTTTGGTTACTTGTCTCTAAACTTTACCGCTGAATTAAAATATTAGCGTGAAACAATGAACACTTTACTGACCAAGGTGCAGTATTTAGAGTATGGCATCTCAGTTGTTGGTGTATTGCAGTGGTTTATGCTGTTGACATGAGCCAAGGTCGTAGTGGAAGAGCAGACCAGAGTGTTTTAATTAAAAAAAACAAAGTTTACTGTATTTCCAATCATCATTTTTTTGTGTGTGCTATTCTTTTGCTTCAGGTTTTATTGTTTCAGAACACACGGGCGCTGTTGTGTGCAGCAGCATCGCTTCAGTAAGTGTCATTTTATTGTTAGATGCCTTATCTTCGATCTCTGTCTGTGTGTATATATATATATATATATATATATATATATATATGTGGTGATCTTTAAAACTGATCAGTGTTTTTGCTCTAATGTCATAGAAGTCAAGTGTTAACTACACAAATGCCTTTGGGTAAGAGCATTATATCTATTGATATATGTTTAGTTTTCATATATGTTTGTGTGTACAAATATAAGTAACAGTTGTAAGTGATGTTTTTTTTTTTGTCTAACTAGGTGTTTTGCTGACTAGCAGACAGTATAGATCAATGCCCACACATGGTATTGGAAAATACAGACATCTTCTTCCAAAAGCATTGGTAAGACCTAAGGTTTTGTCCATCATCGGTGTAAAATGTTTTTATTACCAGTTAATAACATGTTAGAAAATAATTATTGTTACTATTCAGCCAAAGAAGAAGAAGGATAGAGTTCAAGTGAAGCAGATCAAAGCGGCCACAGCAACAGAGTTTGGTGTGTTTAATGTGTGTGTTTCCGGTTATGACATGACTCTAGTGGAACATTATTCCCAATACATCCACAATCTCTGCAATCATTTTGACATCAAAGTCGATGAAAGGTGGGATAAAGGGAGTTTTTTTTCTACAAAATTTAGAAAATATGCACCCAAACCAAAACATATTCTCAAGATCATGTATTTTCAACTATATGTTATTTTACATCCTATTAATTATTATTATTAGGTTGTGGTGAAATGAATGAGCTCTCATTTTATGTTTTAAAGCTGTGCCCTGCCTACGAAAAGCACAGAGGTCATGGTGATGCAGGAGCAAGGCACTAAGATGTATGTAGATGCGGTCCTGAAAACCCATGAGCGTATTGTTCAGGTGAATGCTTTGAGCTTGTGTTTGGTCATATGAATAAGTTATGAAATTGTTTGATTGACTGTAATTATTAATATAGGTATACTGCAGCTATAACCAATTTATTGGTGGTGTGTTTTTAGATCAGTGAAATGAAGGCAACACTTTTTCCCATATTTATGGAAGTCGTTCTGAAGAACCAGCCTGAGGGGGTGCGACTTTGTGTAAAGCAGGTCAGAAAATTACACCTTACACATACTGACACTGTTTTTATATTTATTTTAAATCTGTCTGGCTGTATTTGACACTCCTATCAACTTTTATGGAAACTGTAAGGCTTAATTTGTTTTATTTTTATTTTTTTCCAGCACACAGAAGCAGATTATCAAGCCCGGTTCAAAACAAGACCTGAGCTTGAGGGGCTTCTCGCAAAAATTCATAATTAATAAATTATATCAAAATGTTTTTCATATGAAATAACATGTCAGACAGTTTTCTACCCCATGTGTGCTGTAATGAATCTGTGAAGCAATAAACTCATAAAAAAGCAATAAAGACATGAACGTTTTCCATATTTAGGCATTTTTGGCTTCTTTTGAATGCAGTAACAGGAATTTGAGGAGCGTTGAAATTCATCGTCTCTGTCACTGTGCTGTAATGTTGTTGGCAGTATCACAATATTGTCCATTTTTATAAAATTATTCAGCAGCTGTTTTATAAAAGACTGCATTACCCAGAGTTCCAGGCTCCGTTTCCATAGTAACCATTTTTGACAACGATAAACTAACTTGAACAGAAAGAGCCAGTGTTGCCAACTTAGCAATTTTGTTGCTAAATTTAGCAACTTTTCAGACTACCCTAGCAACTTTTTCTTCCAAAAGCACCTAGCAACATATTTAGCTATTTTTAAAATTAATTTGGCAACTTTTGATAAGTGACTCAAACAATAAAAAGGCACAATTTACAATTTAAATTACACAAAAATTGAAAATCCAAAGATGCTTAGCAGTACACACATCACAGGAATTAAGTTAGCTGCTATTTGCAATTGTTTAATGTAATAGTAATAATAATAATTTCATAATTAAATACTGTTATTGTTCATTTATGAGACACTTTGTTAGTAGCTTGTACCTGCGATTGTTGATGAGTTAGTTACTAACTCATCAACAATCGCAGGTTGTTTTTCCATTTTTTCGCCACCTTTTCCATTTTTCTACATATTTTGCTTACAGTGTACTAACTGTTAGTACACTGTAAGAAATATATAGAAAAATGGAAAAGGTGCTAGTAATTTTCCAGGACATTATCCGTTGTAACCCGAAAATGCGTAATTAAAAATGCAGGTAAAAAAAGAACCTGTGGAAAAATCAATACAGAAAATTCCTTCATATTAACATAGTAGATTGTGCACTATTTTTTTACAGACTTTTCTTAGAGTGTAGCATACTAACTAACTACCAATACACTGCTTAAAAGTGTAATTGTTCAGAATTTGTAGTTTTACTTGTTTACTAGCTAATAATAATAATAAAAAAAACTTAAATTGTATAATCGTTCAAAAATGTGTAAGCTTTCGATAATTCAGTGTATTTAAAAATTGTTATTTATATTTGAATATTATATTATTCATATTATTACGAACAAATCTAAATGAACAGATAAAAATATATGTTTTTGCCATAGACTGTATTTGACAATTTTGCGTCGTGATTACGAAATGACGTCATCCCTAAATGACATCACAACATCATTTAGCAACTTTTAGCAACAAATCAACCTTCCTTTAGCAACTTCCCCTGAAAATTAGTTGGCAACACTGGAAAGAGCTCATGTTCATTCCTACTGAGAAATTCGGGTTTGCATTTGTGCAGTGATACGGTTAAAGTGCAAAGATTAACGAGCCAAACGGGCAGATAAACAGGCCATGGGGAAGAGACTATTACTCTATTTTGGAAATAAACCGCAACGCCACTGATGCTGACATAAAGAAGGCGCAAGTTACGAGTTGTTTGGTTTCTAAGTATTATGTATATACACTGCATACAAAGCAGAAAATGATATGGTTTACCGTCTTTTTGAGGACGTTTTATCTCTGTATCAGCTACCGGCGGCTCGCGCTGAAGCATCACCCGAGCAGCAGCAGCAGCAGCCACGCGCGCGCTGCCGAGCTCTTCTCTCTGCTCGCGGAGGCGTTTGACGTGCTGAGCGACCGTAAGTGCACAAGACAAAATATAGAATACAAACCTAAAATAAAACACAAAACAACCCTACAACATTGCTGGAATATGCGACACAGCTTTACAATACTTGCTATAAACGGTTTGATATTAGTTTTTGGTTCCTAGAACGTTCTGGCAAAACAAAACAAAATACAACCTAACAATAACAGTTAAAGAACGTTGTGTAGGCCTATAAGTTTTTATTGCTGTCACATAAAAGTTTATGAATGTTCATAAAAGGTTAAGATTTGTTTTCCCAAAATAGAACCATATACTAACGTTTCCTGGGATGGTATTGTTGGAGGTACCATGTAAATATTTGTCATGTTTCATTATTTTTCATATATACTTGGATCAAAGCAGTGTAGTATTACTATCTCAAACTATCACTGTACAATGGTGTTAAAGAAAACAGCACCAGACCTACAAATGTCTCACAGTTCAGCCCCTCATTTCCTTGTTTCCTGGTAAGCTGGACATTATATTTCTGTTTTTTTTTTTTTTTTTATCCAATGCAGCACGTAAAAAGGCCACATATGATACGTTTGGAGAAGAGGGTTTAAAAGGAGGAATCCCGTCTGAGCTGGGAGTGAATGGCGCCTGGTCATCAGGATATGTGTACCATGGAAATGCAGATGAAACGTTCAGACAGTTTTTCGGTGGAGATAATCCATTTGCAGGTTATTTTTATAGGATGAAAAAGCGGTGTTGTTTCTTCACTGAATGAGCTTCTTGTATTATTTTATGAATGTAAATTTTAAGAGACAGTCTGGTGCAATCAAGTCTTAAATGTTCATAATGTCCTGGTGTTTTAAAGAATCCCAGCTCTGATTAGTAATATCTGTCATAGAATTCTTCACCAATGATGGCAGTGAGGACAACAAAGCTTTTAAGAGCTTGCGTGGGCAAAAAGAAAAGCTGCAGGATCCACCAATTGAGAGAGACCTTCACCTCGCCTTGGAGGACCTTTATTATGGATGCACTAAAAAAATTAAGATATCCCGTAGGGTAAGTTTTACATAAAGGGGTGTAAATGACATCATATGGACTCATAAGAAATTAATTACAGAAGAGATGTGTTTGATACAGGTCATGAATGAAGATGGACACACATCCAGCATCAGGGACAAAATTTTAACCTTCACTGTAAAAGCAGGATGGAATGAAGGGATGCGGATCACATTTTCAAAAGAGGGAGACCAGGTATGACCAAACACATTTTTATCACAATTTTATTTCATTATGTATGTAAATTGATCTTGGTCATCACAGAATATAATTTTTTTTCTCCACAGGGACCAAACAGCATCCCAGCAGATATTGTGTTTGTCATACGTCAAAGGCATCATCCACGCTTTGACCGCCAAAACGATAATCTGTACTACACAGCACAAATTTCCCTTGAGAAGGTGAAAAACATTGTTTTCAGCACAAGCAAAAATGTATTTCATGTAGAATAATGTAGATAAATAGATTATGACAGAAGATATTTTCTTTTTTGGTCTAGTTTTCATGTTGAATATGTGATAGGTTTTTCAATCAGACCAACATGTTAAAAAAAAAAAACATTTCCACGCTAAAAGCCACCACTCAAGTTTATTCAAAATTATATTTTAGTATAATATGATTTTTAATATTGATATTTGTGGTAACTCTGCAGGCTTTGATTGGTTTCTCAGTAGAAGTTGAGACACTAGATGGCAGGCTTCTCAACATCCCCATCAATGACATTGTGCAGTGAGTAACCGTTTCCTTCTCTCTGTAGCATACAAATAATAGACAAGTCAGCACAAATTTAATGTTACTCAAAACTTTTGAATGTGGTTTTCATCTTTAAGACGGTTTCATTTTAATTTCTTTACACTATCAGCCCTCAGTACACCAAGGTTGTGACCGGGGAGGGAATGCCACTAGTCAACAACCCGTCCAAAGAGGGGACCTGATCATTCGCTTCATTACACATTTCCCAGAGAAGCTTCTAAAACAAGCTCTCTCATCAAAACTCATCCAGGCATCTTAAAGTCCATTCAGTCATGAATAGAAATGTTCATTATAGGAATTAAAACACTTGAAACTCAAAAGTATTAGAGTTTGAAATTGGCGTTTTTTTAAGAGCCTCATTTTATTGGCACAAGAAAGACAAGAATAGAGTAAAAGCCTAAATCAAATTGAAAAAAAATGTTTAATAGACATGTAAACAATTCTTACAGAAAACCTAAAAACGTCAAGAGAAAGTCAGCTAACTCACATCAGCTAAGCTCAACTAACTGCATTCACTGCTTAAAGAGGAGTGACCCAGTTATGGCGTGCTGCCATCAGGGCCCGTTTCAGCTGTTCATAGGTGACAAACATAACCACATTCCAGGAGCCCAGCCTCAGGAACGATGGCATGAATCTAAAAAGAACACAAACAGATGTCAATTCTGCATTCATCCTCAAATCATTAAAGTAAAGCTATAGTGGGTTAAGAGAACTGACCCCTTGTAAAAAGCCTTTGGTCCCTCTTTAGTCAGCATGGCTACAGCACAGTTGAGGGCACCGCTGTACTGGCCCTGGGCGGAGTTCATGTATCTTGTCTTCACAACATCAACAGGAGAAGCAATAACTGTAGTGCAGAAACCAGCTCCAAATGCAGATGTGAAATGGCAGGGAAGGTCATCTGTGAAGAAAAACAACTATAAATTGGTCACAGTCTGACACTTAAGTTTGCAGTTGTTTTTTCTGCAGTCTCATCTTACCATTCATTAGTGATGATTTTATAAGTGCATCTTTGATAAGGTCATAGGTCACCAGCTCAGTACAGTTTACAATGGCATTGCGGGTGATGTTTGGGCCAGTTCCTATAAAAGGATTAAATAAATTAGAAAGGAGAGAATAATAATTATTATTAAATATATTTGCTTTTAAAATAACTAATATTTATCAATTATAAACTAAACTAATATTAACTAATAACATTTCAATAAATAATAATTGTTGAAATATAATAATAATAATAATAATAATAATAATTATTATTATTATTATATTAAAATATTTGGTTTAATATAAACTAATTACATTTTTTGTAATAAATAGGAATTGTTATTAATATAATAAATTATTAATATAGTTTATAATAAAGTAAATTCTAATAATACTAATACAATAAATAAACCTTTTAATTTAGAATATAAACTAAATAAATAGTTTATTAATTTATTATTATTATTATTATTATTATTATTATTATTATTATTATTATTATTATTATTATTATTATTATTATTATTATTATTATTATTATTATTATTATTATTATTATTATTATTATTATTATTATTATTATTATTATTATTATTATTATTATTATTATTATTATTATTATTATATAAGAATCAAATAATTACAATGGATTTCATTAAATATTATTATTACTATTATAGACCTAAGTTGGCCCAGGCTCACCTTTCCACAAACCACGAAACCCCTCTTCCTTTGCAATGGTCCGATATGCATCCATAGTACCATGGTAACGTTTACTGGCCCCGGCGCTGATCTGAGCCTGAAATCGTACCTTCACCACATCGGTGGGTTGGGCCAAAGCCACTGCCATGGCTCCAGTCGTACAGCCAGCCATCAGCCGACTGCCAATCCCAACATCTAAGGAAAACAATGCATTGAATGGTGTTAATATGAGAGGTCTTACATAAATAGTTTCCAATCATTCCTGCATACAAGCGTTTGACAACTTACGATCTGAGCCTTTGGTGTAGAACTGCTTGACGGAATCGTAGAGGCCAATGCGTACAGAGGCAAAGCTCATCTGACGCTGCAGTCCTGCAACCAGCCCGCTGTAGAGACTGCGTGGCCCCTCAACACGCACCATGGTGCTGATCGTGCCAAACACTCCACGATATTTCACCGGACCATGGCCTGTGTTCGCGGGACTTTTGGTCTCCCCCTGAATCTGTACAGAACAAAAGGTGGATGGAGAAACTTTACAGAATCACAGGGGAGGGAAGCAGCATCTTCAGCTTAAAAGGGTCCATAGTGATCCTGGGTCAGCAAGGACAATCATCAAGGCCTGGACCTGCTTACGTTGCTAGTGTAAAGAGAGTCAAGAGAAATAGATAAAGCTGATGTCAGTATGAGTGTGACTAAACATTCCACCGGAAATGAAAGGTTAGTTTATTATTGTTGCTGCGAGTTGATCTGGGTCGTTTCCAGACTCAACCGCTGGCTCAGCTGTCACTTGAGCAAAAAAACAACAACAACAACAACAACTGTCTTTTAAACAAAGCACTCCATTTCCACACAACAAAGACTCACCTGAAGTCTAACTTTTGCTGTGTCCAGTGGAAATGTGAAGAGGTCTGCAATGCAGGCTGCAGTTCCTGCACCAATAAACTTCACAGTGGCTGTAGGAGGCACATCACCAGCTCTGAATCCAACCATGTTTATTTGCAGTCGGAATCACAGGAGCGTAAAGGTGAAACGGAATGTGTTGAAAACCAATGAAGTGAACACACGATAGGTGAACTCCACCCTAACCTGGATTTAGGAAGACACATAATGATTACTTTCTTTTGGAAGTTTATGATATGCATTTAAAACCTTAAACCTGTTTTATTGTGCAAATTTAAGCCACTTGGGGTGGGCCAATGGATGTGCTTAATATAGGTGTAAAGGCTCTCTGACAGTCAACAGACAAAAAAGGAACATGTTCTCTCTGACATGCTAATCTATATGCTGACGTCATCATCCTGTTTACATCTGGGGCGGCTTTGTTGACTTTCTACCAGACAAAGGAGCTTCAATAAAGGAAGTGCGGATACACACAAAATGCGAGTTTATGTAATGCTGGCATAATATTACATCAACTGTATTAACCTTATTTATTAAAACAAATAAATAAACAAACGCTTTTGGAAAACTTTTTACCAACCGGTTTGGATGAGAACTTCAAGATTCTCTGAAAGTATCTCTCTGGTTGAAATGACTTTCAACTTGAATTTTGTTGCCGCGTTCTTCCATAGAGAAACGATTAGAACCCGTACAAATCAAAAACATACTCCAAAGTCTGAAAGACAAGAATATTTCCGTGTTACATGCATATCAGCATCACTTGAAATAATCAAAGAAAACACATTCGCAAGTAACGGAGAAAGTCTATTCGCAGTATGTAAAGTCACAATACTCACCTTAAACAAAAATGTATTGTGTCTACGAATAAAAGTGTTTACAGTAGGGAAAAAGAACTTCCTCAGAAAGCAGCCGGTTAAAGTCCGCAGGTGCTCTGTTCTGTTCTGAACGCTGCGGCGACCCTCTTTAAACACATTCGAGGGAGTCACCTGACACGCGTGACGCGTCGTTCAGCGCATAAATTAACGCCTCTGTTGTTTTCACGGATAAAACCCGTTTTCCAAAGTTTAACTTACGTTGTATTTGGTTTAGGTGATTGAACTAGAAATAATGTAAAAAAAAAAAAAAAAAAAAAAAAAAAAAAAAAAAAAAAAAAAAAAAAAAAAAAAAAAAAAAAAAAAAAAAAAAAAAAAAAACGGTAAATGCTGTTAAACGTTCACACACTAGTGCAAAATTAAATATGAAGTTTCGAGTCAAAATACTATTACACAATTGTGTATTTTCTCTTGATCAAACCAGTTAAGCATTCGATACATAGATTTTTGGTGTTTCCTATATTGCTTTGTGTTTTAGAATTCTTTGCTGTTTAAAATGATCTGAATGGCAAGTTCCTATTGTGACAGCATGTAATGACAACATGCCAAGACTTTGAGGTATGTGCTTATACACATATGAAATTGTGTATGACTTTTGATATGACTTTTTCAAACAGAAATCTGCCCTCAGAAATATTCGTTGGAGTAAGTGTGACAACTAGCCCCAGTCTCCCCTATTTGACTGAAACGCTGAGTCATTCTGAATTAGTAGGCTATGTGTAGTTGCACATATGTTATTCATAAAGAGGACATTCAGTTCTCCCTCTTTTAAAGACACATTCCCTGGATTTGCTTCTTCACGTGGATTTATATTGATATAATACTCTCATAGCTGTGTTTTTCATCAGATAGCCTAAGAACCAAAAGCATTTAAACTACATACCTGAACCAAACTTCCCATCACCATATCAAGAAGACAGGGCTGCTGTTTAAGTTTCACTTAGATAAAACAACTGTACTTGAGAATGTACATCTTCAAGGCAAAACAAAATAATTGTGTTCACCTGACACATGGGTTAAAAACACACAGTGACACACAACCTTCATGAACTACACACTGCTGCTTTTTATTGTCTTCAGAGAGAGTCAGGCATCACTTCTATCACACTTCCTGGGTATCCTGAAACATGTGAGTGCTTTTTGTCACTCACACTTCACAGATTTGCATTTGTCTTATTGTTAATGTGGCATATTCACTTCCTCTTTTCATCAAGTAAACTTCACAGCTCCGTTCTAACGAAGTTTTTGTTTGTCTTTGTTTTGTTTTGTTTCTCCTGTTTGTCTGTCTTTTATAGCTAATCAAGAGAGTGCAAAAAGCGGTTTGAAGCCACTTTCTGAACCTTTGTCATGTGAAAGCCATTTGTATTTTAAGCTTCCTTCTGGGTGTCGGGCTCTCAGTTGATTTGATCATTGATTGATGAAAAGACTCTAGGGTTCAGGGGAGTCAAACACATGTGATCTAAATGAGTTGCATGTTGCTGATTTGATACTTAAAACAGTTTAGAACTCATTAATGGAAACAGAAATATCATAAAAAGCTTTATTTCCAACAATGTACAGTTTATAGTATAAATATGTATTCATTCATTATGCTATGGACCCGTTTTCTTGACATATTTAAAAGTATATACATAAAAATGGACATACAGTATATCCTTGCAATTGATAATACCACCTCTCTCAGTGTCCAATGACGTTGAGACTAAGACAAAAATGCATTTTGCTTTCTCAGCCATACGTCTCGTGATTTTTGGCAACTCATCTTTCATTTTTGATGAGCTTGACCTTTGGCCTTAAAAAGTTGCAGCCTTTTTCAGTGATAAGACTTAACCTGGGAATCCATTTGTTGTCATAACAGAGGACTTGACTTATATTTGCACTCTCTGTTTAATCAAAATCAGAAGATACTGACAATGTCCATTCAGAAAGGTGACTCCCATGAGCACTGAATTCTAGTCAGACCTCTCTTGATTTGCTCGTAGGAAACGAACATCACGATGTTCCAGGATCCTAAGCGCAGGAAGGAGGGCATGAAGCTGTTGGGGAAGATGAAGATGGCAAATTTATGGTACTGAAAATAAGAGTGTTTACCATGTTGTGTATAAATAATAGTTCACAGCATATTTTTCTTACCCCTTATAGAAAGCCGTTGGTCCCTCTTTGGTCAGCATAGTGAGGGTACAGTTTAGTGCACTGCTGTACTGTCCTGCAGTTGAGTTCATGAAGCGGGTCTTTACCACGTCTACTGGAGATGCCACAATTGTGGTGCAGAATCCAGCTCCAAATGCAGCGGTAAAGTGGCAGGGTAGGTTATCTAATGAGGGCATGTGTGTTAGACAACAATAACATACAAATAACCATAATGAAAGCATAGTGTTCATAGGTTTCATACCTGTCATGAGGTCATATTTTAATATGAGTTCCTTAATGATGTCGTAAGTGACCAGCTCTGCGCAGTTCACAATCGCGTTCCTTGTGATGTTTGGCATGCAGCCTAAAATAGAGAAACAAATACATTTATCTCCACCAGAAAAACTCCACTTAGAATGACATGTGAAAGTTGAATTTAAAGGGATAGTGCACCAAAAAATCATTTACTCACCCTCATGTTTTCCCAAAACTTTTATTTTTTCTAACAAGAAGATATTTTGTATGTGTATTTTTATCCATACTATGAAAGTCAGTGGGGTCCACTGTTGCTTTGGACAGTGCTATTTTAGTATTTATTAATATTTTAAATAGGTTTATTTGAACATTTTCAGTTTTAATTTTAGTTCACGTTTTAGTAATTGTATGCGCTTCTGTCATTTTTATTTTTGTTTTTTATATATACAAATTTAGCTTTAGGTTATTTTTCTTTCAGTTTTACTAATATTACCTCTTAAGCTTAAACTTATTTATTTCAGTTAGTTGCCAAGGCAACATTTCAAATTTTCATTTAATTTTTTAATTGTAATTTTTTTATCTAATATTTTATTTTATTTATTTAATCTTTATTTCAATGACCAAAATCTAATAATTTTAGATTTAGTTAACAATATTGGTTTGGCCCCCCCATGACTTACATTGTGTGGACAAAAAACATTCTAAAAAAATTTCCGAAGGTTATTTGCAGAGGGTGTATGGGAACGTAGGATAAAGCTCTTATCTGGGCTTCATTAATGGCTAATTCACTCTGTGCCAGTGTGCCCATCGCGAATTATCGTACATTAGACACAATATTTCAGGGAGGTGAAATTTTTTCCAGAGTACTGCTGAAACATGAGCCATTTTGCCTTTGTTTCCAGCATTTTTCCATTTCAGCAACAAAATGGAAACCTTTTACTGGTGTTCTCACTGCATGCACTTTATTTGTGTGAAAGAATCAGACACAAGCCTTGCTAAACAAAGACGCCTACACAGAAAATAAATAGCTAAAGTTTGGCTCACTGGCATTGCTTTGCTCATGAGGAAATGTGTTATCACAATGTGATAATTAGCCATCCTAAATCGCATAAATTAGTTGGACCTTTGGTGCCCAGATTCACCTCTTGTGCATTTTCTCAATAAATATCATTAAAAGAAGTGCTGTTTTGCTGATGTTGTTTGTATGATGTGGATTTCTAATTGAAGAATCAGTGGATATTAATATCAGTGCGGCTTATAACAGATACACTAATCCCTTGTTATTTTAAAGGTGAAATTTGTAATTTCGAATCCACTATAGCTGCATCAATTTCTGCAATTTTTCAGATAAACAGCTAGTAAATTATTAAACCTAAAATGGTTGTAGAAGTGAAATATTTTGAAGAATGTTTTAACTGGTTTTGTCCATACAGTACAACATTTAACGCCATAAAATTTCATTGTATATATAGACAAAAAATGTTTGTCATTTCAGTATTTTTTTGTGTTGCACAAAAAGAAGAAAGTAATCCAGGGTTGGAATGAAATGAGGGTGAGTAAATCATGATAGATTTTTTGGGGAGGGTGAACTATCCCTTTTTAAGAACTCTCGCTCACCCTTCCAAAGCCCACAAACACCCTCATCACGTGCAATAGTCCGATATGCATCCATTGTGCCGTTGTATCTCTTTAATCCATCAGACTGACGAGCTTGAGCCTGGAAACGCACTTTTACGACATCTGTGGGCTGTGCAAATGCGACAGCCATGGCCCCGGTAGTGCAGCCAGCCAGTAGGCGAGTCACTATGTTTGCTTCTGAGAAGAAGAATGCAGAGTGTTTGCATCAGTATCAGCACTATCATTTCTGTCTCTATTCCAACCAACAGTCTGATACTCACTCTCAGATCCTCTGGTGTAGAATTGCTTCATTGAGTCATAAAGACCGATACGAACAGATGCAAAGCTCATTTGTCGTTGCAGTCCTGCCACCAGGCCATTGTAGAGACTCCTTGCGCCCTCTGTACGCACCATAGTGGTAATGGTGCCAAATACTCCACGATATTTCACCACATCTGATCCTGAGGCAGCTGTAGATTCTCCCTGGATCTGAAATAAGATTATGAATGATCATAATGTGCTTTTTGTGTTGTTTTTGATTGTTTCAGGCACATAAAGTCAATGCAAACACAATTCAAACAACTCTTAATGGGCTCAAAAATTATGTTCTTTATGATAAACTTTTTGCATATATAGCTTACATATTATTATTATCATTATTAAAATGATATATATTTTAATAAGTCCTCACCTGAAGTCTCACTTTTGCTGTGTCCAGGGGGAAAGTAACCAGATCAGCAAAACATGCTGCCGTACCAGCACCAAAAAACTTGACAGCAGCAGTTGGTGGCAGGTCAGTAGGTTTGATTCCAACCATTTTTTTCTGTACTTCTGGCAGGATTTTACTTTATTTTTATCTAGAGCTTTTTGTTTTCCCACCTGAGAGAGAATAAGAAGCAGGCCAAAACTGGTTATGAATCATTTTAATTTGGATTCAAGAATTTATATGTTTATTTTAATATAGTCTTCGATTTACCTCAGCAGACTGCTGATTCTAGATCAAGTTTCTTCCAAAGGAATAACTCTCTTGTCTTTTGTTTTAAATGCTTCAACACCTTTGGCCATAGAAAATTGTGGCTCAGTGTCCCAAAGCAGCATTCCAGCAGCGCAACACTACAGAGTAACATTTAGGATCAATGCTAATCGTGTGACTTGGTGATTATAGATAAAGCATGACTGTAAAATCAATATTTCTCATAACTTTAGCTGTGAATACCCAGAAACACATGAATCAGCATACAATATTGTATGAAACACAATAAATTACAGTGTATCTTTCATTACTTAAGCTCTGGGTACCCAGAAACATAGAAATCAGCATACAAAATCATTTGAAATATAATAAAATACAGTGTGCTCACCAACCTTCTGGTAATATAAAATTGTTAGTCCAAATTGTACTGACAGAAAGAAAAATAATTATTTTCATCCAGGGTTTAATCCAGTGCGTTTTCCACCTGAGTATGGTGGAACCGGTCTGTCAAACCTGAATTTATAGGTGTGTGTGCCGGTTGAAGCCAGTCCCATTTATTCCTTTCATCACACATGAGTCTAATTTTAACTTTGTGTGGCGGAAGAACATGTACACTTGTTTACTAGTTGTCACCAATAGGGTTGTTGTCTGCCCTTCATATCAAATGTACTCACATATCAGTAAAAATAATATACTA
>NW_015544227.1:929099-930710 GCF_001515605.1 Sinocyclocheilus anshuiensis | reverse complement strand
CACACACACACAGGCTACAAGTAATTTTGGAATGTTTACAGCTTATTTCATTTTAATTCATTTAGTTCATTATAAAATGAATGTCACAGAAATCATTTGGGATATATTTTGTTGTGCATTTCCACTTAAAATGTTTAATTTTATTGTTTGTTTATTGCTATTCACAAAAATAGATGTTCATAAACACACATGTGTCACAGTCATGTGTTGCTTTGTCACCTTTCCCCCGCTTCCCAAAACACCTCTGGAAGGTTGCCAGCAGGAATATATGTTCATCCTATCAAAGAGGGGGCTTGTCACTTTGAACTAAGCACTTACACTTAGGGATCATTTTCATTTCTGCTCTTTACAGAGAAGGGATCAGTGTTTCAAGTAAAGTTGCTATCCATTTATTAAATAAAACAATGGTTTTTCCATTCATTTTGTCTTTGCTGGATAAATAGAAACCAACACCTTGATGTAAATATGTCTGACATTCATGCCAGAGGAAAACGATATGTACCAAGAAGATGCTGCTCTGCCCCAAAGTTGTTAAAGTTGCATAACCTGTTTGGGGAATGCCACTCTTAACAGCCAATCTGTGCATGTCTCAGGGTGGGAGTGAATGTAAGGCATCTGTTAACAGTAAATCAGGAACCTTCGTAATCCAGATCAGGTCTAGACCAGCCAGAGGCCCTCAGTGAGAGAGGGTGCAGACTGCACTTTTGTCCTCATCCTCTCATTAAACTGTCAAGAAACGTCCAGGTCATATATATATATATATATATATATATATATAGGTGCATTTTGATATTTGAATATATACTGTATACTCAAATATATATGAAAATTCATGAGAAATCCAGGAAAATTCTTCCAAAAAATTTTTGGGGCCAAGAAAAAAATAATTATACTCTGTAAAAAATAGTTGTTTCAATGTAAAAAAAAAAAAAAAAGTGTATGTGCTGCCTTACAATTTTGAGTTAAGTCAACTCAACTTAAATATCCAAGTTGTCACTTAACATTTTAAACTTTATGGCAGCACAAACACTTACAACTTGACAACTTTCTTTTTCTTTTTTACAGTGTAAAATTATATGTATTATAATCTTTTCTAGACATAACTATATGCAGTGATCTAACAGAAACATAGAAGTTAGTACTAAAAAAGAGAATTTAAAGTTAAAAAGTCTAAACTTAAAATAGTCCATGGTTATCTGATTACTCATTATCGTTTTGGCTGCTATTTAGACTTTGGCTTTGAACAAACAGCCAAATGGCAGTTGTGACAGTGGCATTATCATGTTTCAATAAATGGTGAGAAATAATTGCTGTCTAGGCCTGCAATCTTAAAGCTGCAGTAGACAGAGGAAGATCAGCTGAAAAATGAAAGCAAAATATCCTTCACAGATCTGTTTGTGCAAGTACATGAGATCAAGACATTGAGCTTATGAAAGTACTGTGTTATTATGATATTTCTGCCACAGCAGCTATTGCACCATTCAAATAAACAACCTGCTGCTGTTTGCAACCGTCATAAACCCACTAAGGTCTATTAGTATGAATGAGCAGTGTTGGGGGTAACGCATTACAAGTAACGCGAGTTACGTAATCAGATTACTTTTTTCAAGT
>NW_015544227.1:920725-928823 GCF_001515605.1 Sinocyclocheilus anshuiensis | reverse complement strand
TTACTTTTTTTAGGGAGTAACGCAATATTGTAATGCATTACTTTTAAAAGTAACTTTCCCCAACACTGTGAATGAGTGACCTATTAGCTCCTGGAATGGGTTTGCATCACTGTTTGGCCAATAGCAGCTTGTGATTTGCACCTTTGTAAACTTTAATTGGACAACCATGTTATTTTCTTACTTTCTGTATTTTCAAGATTTGTTTGTTTGTTTGTGTCTAGACTGGAATCCCTTACATTTTCCAGATTTGTAAACTTGAGGCCCTATCTTTGCTGCCTGCATCCAGCTGGAACCAGTTTCTTCAGTGTACCCTGTGATCTTTTAGCTTCTGAAGGAGGTAAACAACCACCCGTGTCCTGCCAGACACACACTCACCCCCCGCTACTGAAAGGGGATACATCCATGACTGACGCAGACACAGACATGAATTCATGTCTAACATAGACAGCTGCCATTGAGACCTGCTTTATGTATGAATAAATATTTCCTCTAAAAGCACAGGCACATCTAAAAATATACCTCCCTGTATTCAAGCAAAGGTCAGTAGGTCATGCTCTGTCTATGGAAAGGTATGCAAGTATCTCATCAAAACTCCACATCATTCATCATACAACGGTCTACCAGAAGTATCAGGACACTTAAGACACTTAAAATGTCCGAAAGCCAGATAAAATTTCAAATCAAGCGGCATCAAGCTTGATCTTTTTTACTTCACTTGCAATGACTTTTAACCATAGTTCCACTATTTTTGACAACCATAAAATGTCCAAATATGTTTATTTTATTGTTTTTGAACAGTATATTTATTGTTTCATGCACACTCTTTTATTGTAGAATGCAAATACATAATTTTTTTTAAGCAGCTAAGCACAAGTACAACAGTTTAGTCAGTTAACACAATAATAAAATATACTATTTAATACACTGGAAAATTTCATGCCAATTTTTATATTACAGGAGTTTGAATCATGTAGCACCAGTGATTTTCTTGACCCCCTAAAGGTCCTAAGAGGTGTTTTAGAGGAGTGCATTTAAAAACCTGACCAGTAAGCAGGTGGTGCACATTAACGTCACTGCTGATTTCAGAAATGCCGTTCTCAATTCCTCCTGTCATTCTTGGCTGTCCCATCATGCCACATCATTCTGTGCAGGCTATTGCTGTGTCAGCTGCCCGACTGCATGGAAATCAGTGTTGCTCTAGTCATTTGTGCCCTTTTTTTATAAGCAACTATTAGTTAATGGTAATAAAATTTAGATAGGCCTTTGAGCACCTTTTAAGATTTTTATTTATTTATTTATTTTTTACATAACATGACATAAATGTTGAAATAAAAAATAAAAAAACTTTCTCCTGTCCCAGTTTAATGAGTAGAGACAATTACAAGTAAGCCAACCATAAATTCCCACAACACAGAAATACAATAGCTCTGTATGTAGCTGTTGTTAGTACATGTATCTTTTGTAAGTAGTGAAATACAAGGAAACATTTCTAAAACACATACTAGAAATATTTATATTTGCATGATTTGCATGAGGAAGTTCAAATGTAATAATTCTCAGTGGCATGAACATTTATTTTTAACAAAACATTTCAGGAGACTGTAAGAATGTATTTAAGTCCAAGTTCCTGCTAGTGTCAAGTCAAGTCACCTTTATTTATATAGTGCTTTATACAATACAGATTGTGTCAAGGCAGCTTTAAAGTATTAAACAGGAAAATAGTGTGTCGATAATGCAAGATGACAATATTAAACACTCAATTTTTCAGTTAAAGTCAGTTCATCATTGATTCAGTGATGTCATCGTCCAGCTCAGTTCGGTTCAAATACTATCTGTGCAATCAAGTCGACAATATTTCCAGAAATTAAGTGTCCCCAACTAAGTAAGCCAAAGGTGACAGTGGCAAGGAACCAAAACTCCATCGGTGGCAGAAATGGAGAAAAAAACCTTGGGAGAAACTAGTTCTCCTCTGGCCAGACGAAACCAGCATGGGGTGGTTAAATTCCAGGATACAACACAGGTCAGATTGAGCAGAGGACTCGCCTGGTTCTCGTGGTCTTGTCCCGATGGCCGTATAGTTGACGAGGTCTTCACAGGAGATCTTTCTCTAGGGTTCGTGTAGTTGACATGGTCTCTGCTGACATTCAGGGCTGTAGAGGTCGTCTCTAGGTGCTAGTCCACCATCTGGAATAGATACGGACTGGATCCGGGTGACTGCAGTGACCATCAGATCTGGATACGGACTGGTTCTGGGTGGCTAAGGTGACCTCGGAATAAGAATAAAACAGACTAATATTAGTGTACAGTAGATGCCATTCTTCTTATGATGTAACAAGTACATCGGGTGTTATGGGAAGTGTTCCCGGTTCCGGTTGACCTAATTAATGCAGCCCAACAATCCTTTAATGGATTTGAATTATAGTGATAGTGAGTTATGTGTAAGCCAGGTTAAAGAGATGGGTCTTTAATCTAGATTTAAACTGACAGAGTGTGTCTGCCTCCCGAACAACGCTAGGTTGACTGTTCCAGAGTTTGGACGCTAAATAGGAAAAGGATCTGCAGTTTATTTTGATAATATATTATCAAAATAATAATATTTATATTTTAAAAATAATAATTATATATTATTATATATTTAAAAAAAATTGTTTATTATTATTATTATTATATATTTTGATAATTTTGAGGCATTATCAGATGGCCCAAGTTTTGAGATTGCAGCAGATGTGAAGGACTATAATGCAATTAGAGCTTGCTCGAGTACTGAGGAACTAAACCATTGAGAGCATAGGTCGTAATTTAGATATATTTTTAAGATGGAATAATGCAGTTTTACAAATGCTTGAAACTTGGCTTTCAAAGGAGAGATTGCTATCAGATATCACACCTAGGTTTCTAACTGATAATGAAGAATTGACAGCACAGCCAGCATGTGTTAGACAGTGTTTTAGGTTATTACATACAGAGGTTTTAGGTCCGATAATTAACACCTCTGTTTTTTTTCAGAATTTAGCAGTAGGAAATTACTAGTTATCCAGTTTTTTATATCAACTATGCATTCCGTTAGTTTTGCGAATTGGTATGCTTCATCGGGCCATGAAAAAATATAGAGCTGAGTATCATCAGCATAACAGTGAATGCTAACACCATGTTTCCTCATGATATCTCCCAAGGGTAACATGTAAAATGTGAAAAGCAATTTTCTAGTCTATCCAAAGGAATGTTATGGTCGATAGTGTCAAACCCAGCGCTAAGATCCAGTAGCACTAATAGAGAGATACAACCACGATCGAATGATAAGAGCGGGTCATTTGTAACTCTGATGAGAGCAGTCTTAGTACTATGATATGGTCTAATACCTGACTGGAAATCCTCACAGATACCATTTTTCTCCAAGAAAGAACATAGCTGTGAGGATACTGCGTTTTCTAGTATCTTTGACAGAAAATGGAGTTTTGAGATCGGTCTGTAATTAACTAATTCTCTAGGATCAAGTTGTGTTTTTTAATGAGAGGCTTAATAACAGCCAGTTTGAAGGTTTTTGGGACACATCCTAATGACAAAGATGAATTAATAACATTCAGAAGAGGATCTATGACTTCTGGAAGCACCTCTTTTTAGTAGCTTAGATGGCATTGGCTCTAACATACATGTTGTTGGTTTGGAGGATTTAACACGTTTATACAATTCTTCCTCTCCTATAGAAGTAGAGTGGAATTGTTTTTCAGGGGATCTATTGCACGTTATCTAATGTAATGCTGTAGCTGACGGCTGTATGGTTATAATTTTATCTCTAATAGTATCGATCTAAGAAGTAAAGACGTTCACAAAGTCATTACTGCTGTGTTGTTTGGAAATGTCAGCGCCTGTTAATGCTTTATTTTTCATTAATTTAGCCACTGTACTGAATAAATACCTTGGGTTGTGTTTGTTTTCTTCTAAAAGAGAAAAAAAGTAAGCATATCTAACAGTTTTTAAGGCTTTCTGTAGGAGGAAGTACTTTCCCTCCATGCAATACGAAATACCTCTAGTTTTGTTTTCTTCGAGCTGCGCTCCATTTTCCAGGCTGCTCTCTTTAGGACACGAGTGCGCTTGTTATACCATGGTGTCGGACTGTTTTCCTTAATATTCTTTAAGTGTAAAGGAACAAGAAAAGAGAAAAGAGAGAGTCCATAGTTTCTGTTACAACATGAAGATTTTCTGAGCTATTGGATATACTGAGGAACTGAGACAAGTCAGGAAGATTATTTACAAAGCAGTCTTTTGATGCACCATGATGTTCTCACACACTAAAGTTTTTAGGCATATATTAAACAATAAGACAGCAGGAGTGCTTTAGTTGACATGTTCAAAGCGACCAAAATGTCACATTATTGTTCTATAATTTCATATTGCTTGCTTATCACAAACTTTTCCACCATGCCCTGTCATGACTCAGCAGGCTTTATGATCCAATGAAATAGCAGCATTTTTTGTCAGTCCACAGTTCTTGTTATATATATATTTTTAAAAACTGCAAATCCGCTTTTATTATTTAAATGACTTACAGACCTACATATCAAGCTCATAAACGTATTATGTAACACTAGCTAAATGGCAGGCAGCATCTGGAATGATTTTGGCTTCAGCCAATGGGCTGTTTTAAACACACTCTGCCCTCCTCATTATCCAAACTTCATTGAAAGGAAATGACCACCTCAGTACATAACGCATAAATAGCTCCACTTTAATAGTGTACAAATTCATATGCAGGGTGCGAACTACGGGGGAGCTAGGGGGAGCTCGGCTCCCCTTAATAAGACATGGCATGTTATTCGCAATTATGTGTTGTGGCTGGGTTGTTATAGGTCTGCGTGACTCTCGATGTCTTAGGCCTAATTGAACGGAGGAATTATGGTATTCTTCTGTAGCCTGACGACGAGTAACTTTAACCGTTGTTCATGTGAACTCAAAGACAGCCTGATGCTTTGTTTATAGACTATTTGTGGGTGGCTCTTTGTTGTTTCACCTATCAATTCGTGTCGATAAAGTATAATAGGGTAAATCCTGTATAGTGATTTATCCAATATAGTGCTTGCATAAAGCAAGTAGTGCATACACTTGTAGCTGTTATGTATCTTTGTAAGTCATTGTAAGTGGGCTCCCCCAAAGTCCACGGTATAGTTCGAACACTGTTCATATGAATTAGCCACCAACCCTCCAAATAGAATAGGCATTGTACATCACCAAGTACAATTACTGTATTGTCATTATTTATCACATTATTATTGATTTGAACATCATAAATATATGACAAAAAATATTGTTTAAAATGTCTTCAAAATAAGTTGACAATTTATGCTAAACCTCAACTGACTTGAACAGATGGCTTTCATTATTGTTTAGTCTTTTTTTTTTATCTAGTCAACACCCTGAACTAAAATTTTGCTGACTTCATGAATCTCTCAGTTACAATGAGAAAATCTAACACAAATTAAACTAGGACTGAACATACTCTCCAAACCAGGCAATTTTCTGTCCTGTCTGATTAACTAGATTATCGCCTAAAATTTTACTGACCATAAATATACATGAATATATACATAAATACATTATTAAATAAAATACTAAGCTAGAAGAATGTGTTTTAATGTGATGTTTCACACAAACTTTTTAGTTTACCAGGAATTACCAGCAAAGTGATTGGTTTTATTATGAAATAATAAGTAATAATACGTCTTGAGTATGAAACAAGAGCAGAATGAGTTTCAGCATAAATAGTATACTGAATAAAAATGGTAACCTAAAAATAATTTCATTCAAGCCAAAAATATTATGTAACATCACTGAATCAACCTAAATACATTAATTTATACCAACAAAACACATTTTTTTGGTTCAATCAGGTAACAGTAGCTATATATGGTAACAATTGCAGCTTACCACTTTTTACATTGTACACAAAATCCATTCTTTAAAAACAAACTGTCCGTTTAATGAACAAATTCATTCTGCTTCTATATGAACGCCTGTGTGAGAAAGACAAATACAGTGCAAATATCAAATAGATAACTGACAGCGCCCTCTGCTGGTAACCTATGACATTAACAGTTAATTAACTCACCTGGTCTCATTATGAATACATAATGAGATGTACTGAAAGTACACGATCTTAGGATCAGTGTTCACTACAATATTTTAATATAAAAACCAATATGAAATATAAAAACTATTTTTTACTATATTTGTTTTCAGATAACAGGAAAGATGTTACCAATGCTCTCCTTCTCCTGTTAGTATTTCTGCTTGCCTGGATTTCTTTAATGTCCTCTTTCTGCTCTCTCTCTCTTTCTCTCAAAGCGAAAGAGTCTCTAAGTGTTGCAGTGTCACATATAAATTTTTCTTTCGTTTGTCCATGTGTTTGTCTCGTTTTTACTTAATATCTAGAATATAAATATTATGCCATTTGAATTGTTTGGTTTAGGGGCCTTTGCTGCTGCTGCTGGTTTGTTTACATCAGTTCAGTGTCTCTGGCGCAAGGGCTTCTGGGCCATGTGTCAGCCATAGTCGCGGTGCATTGTGGGGAGGTTGTGGTCCTCCAGCGGCTCGGTTCGGAATAATGTCTGCCTCGGAGGCAGTGGATGGTTCTTCCCCGGAGTTATGCCCGAGCTTCGCCGTGATCTGCTCGTTTCTGGAGCGGTATGGAGCTCTGCTGGACCTGCCGGAGGTGTCGTTCCCGGCGCTGGAGCGCAGTCTGCAGGAGAGCAGCGCGGGTGAGCCGCTCCTCCATTGTTGCTCTTCAGCCGCTTTACATGCCTTGAAACGGGCCGTTAGGTACTCCACCCGCGGGTGTCGGTGTTTTTGTCGCCGTTTGTGTCTCTAAAGCGCCGTTTCTGGTGTTAATTTCGGCGTTTTGTCCTACGGAAGGTTTTATTCCGCTTTATTTACTCGTAACAGCGCACAGAAACGCATTGCTGCTTTATTTGCGTTTAAATGCGACCTTTTACTTATGGAAAATCAGTTGTATTTGCATATAACTACACGCATATTGAGAGGAAAGAAATAATCATGTTTATTCATAGTTAAATAATAATTTGGCGTGAATTGGTGTGATGTGAGAAGCGCGCATGCGCAGAACGTGTGAACTTCCTGCCCGCGCCGCTGAGGGAGAAATGACAATATGGGATTATTTTGATTGTCAAACTTTGGTGAAAGTTAACAATAAGCCCTTTTATTTGTGTCTGTGATGGTTTTATATATGTATACCATCTGTGATGGTATATTTATGTATAATGTATATGTATGTTTTGTTGATAGTGTTAAATCCTAAAATAAAAATTGTCATCCTTTACTCTCATGTTGATCCTCCATAGAGTAATTTAAAAAAGCTTTTTCTTTTTTGGATGAACTGTCCCTTTAAATTACTGCAGTTTTGTTGTAGTAACAATAAATGTAGTTGTTATGGTATTTTGGCTGGAACTATAGCAGCTATAGTACATTTGTGAAAGTGAAAAAAAGTGAAAGTGACGTGACATGTGGCCAGGTATGGTGACCCATACTCGGAATTAGTGCTCTGCATTTACCCATCCAAAGTGCACACACACAGCAGTGAACACACACAAACCGTGAACACACACCCGGAGCAGTGGGCAGCCATTTATGCTGCGGCGCCCGGGGAGCAGTTGGGGGTTCGGTGCCTTGCTCAAGGGCACCTCAGTCGTGGTATTGAAGGTGGGAGAGAGCGCTGTACATTCACTCCCCCCACCTACAATCCCTGCCGGTACGAGACTCGAACCCACAACCTTTGGGTTATGAGTCCAACTCTCTAACCATTAGGCCACGACTTCCCCAGTAGCAGTAGAGACAGATAAATTCTGCCAGTCATAAACATATTTATGTAAATACTAAAGTGAAGCATGTAGGGGACTGTAGCAGTACAAGAACAACAGCAATATTAAATGGCCAGTAATGTGTTTATCATTGTACAGTTACTTTAAATGCAAATGTAATTAGGGATGCACCGATACCACTTTTTCCAGTACTCGCCCGATACCGATACTTTTATTTTTGGTACTTGCCGATACCGAGTACCGATACCGATATTTTTATTGCATTTGTA
>NW_015544227.1:916726-917513 GCF_001515605.1 Sinocyclocheilus anshuiensis | reverse complement strand
AGTAACTTGTGCATTGTTTTACTTACTTGTTTTTGACATATCCGACCGAACTACAAACTTTCCATTGATGTCTGTGAGAAAGGTATATTCACTCGACAAGCTCGCGCATCTGCGCCGCCGCGCGCTCAATCCACTCAGCGTGCTTTGCTCGCGCACATCAGCTATACAGGCGTTAATACTGAATGTTTAACATTATATTCATTGCATACATATACTTCGTAGTAGACATCCTTAACGCCTTTCTGCTGTCTGTTGTTCTGTTGTTGGTGCCTCTTTGTTTGAATATGGCGCTTATCACATGCTGTGTGGTATCGGCGTTTGGTATCGGGGCATTTTAACGAGTACGAGTACAGGAGACCAGTATCGGGCCTGGTATCGGTGCATCCCTAAATGTAATGTTCATGCATGAATAAGTTACACAATAGTGGTTACAAACCATTACCATTTTCTCAGTTTTTGGTGCCCTAAAGGAGTGGTTCTCAAAACCTGAAATGGAATTACTTTCACCAATCCACAATTTTGCCAGACTGTTGCTTATCTTTTTTTTTTAATTATTATTTTATAAAAAAAATTTGGCTGGCGACTATAAATGAACTAACTGTTTCTACTTAAGAAGTTGGGCCAAACACTTAAATACACAGATGTGTTACTGAATGAACAAATATTGTTTTGAGTTAATCAGTCAGTAGGGCTGCACGATTAATCGAATGCGATTGTCATGCGCATTTTGATAGTAATGCCGGTTCTGTAATCAGCAGAAAATTATCATCACGGGCTTTCAGATGGC
>NW_015544227.1:907857-915247 GCF_001515605.1 Sinocyclocheilus anshuiensis | reverse complement strand
TGAAAGATACGCATGACAATCGCAGCTTCTGTCGAATCGCGATCTCGATTCCATTTAGATTTATCGTGCAGCCCTATCAGTCAGTTAACAATTAACAGTCATTTAAATGTCATTTTATGATGTGTAATTTTTTTAATCCACAAACTGACTTACAGACCACTTGAGATTCATCAAAGACAACCGTTTGCGAACCACTGACCTAAAACCTTACAAATTGTGTTATGGCTGTGTAAATTCTAATTATGCTTCTAACTCTGTGTGCCCAGTACCAAAACTTCTTGTGGACCTTCACGTGAAGTTACTGAGGAAAATTGGCAAGTCCGTGTCTGCAGACAGATGGGAGAAGAATCTCATTAAGGTGAGTAAATCGGTGTTAACAATGAATTAAGTATTAAAGGGATCATATGACGTTGCTAAAAAATAACTTTATTTTGTGTATTTGGTTTAATGTAATGTGTTTATGCGGTTTAAGGTTAAAAAAACACATTATTTTCCACATACTGTACATTATTGTTGCTCCTCTATGCCCCGCCTTTCTTAAAACGCGTCGATTTTTACATTTGCTCATCGGTCTGAAAAGCGAGGTGTGCTCTGATTGGCCAGCTATCCAGTGCGTTGTGATTGGCTGAATACCTCAAGCGTGTGACGGAAATGTTACGCCCCTTACCATATTGTGATGCCTTGTTGAGGCAAAAACATTAAAACCCATTACAAACGAGGCATTTGTTGCATCCAGTGGGGACATAATTACGGATTATAATGACTAATACTGTCTTTTTACGCATTGCGTTGCATCGCGCCGCGTAATCAATAAAACCATGTCTGCATTTGTGATCGGAGAAATGACAAACAACAAGCGCTACTCTACACTGCTCAAAACTCGCGTTTGAATCATCAGTGGCAAATTCTTTAAAGGTCCCCTGAAGTGCCTTGAAACACGCAGTGTTATTCTATGTGGTGACGTAATTTCAACTGAAACAGCAAGACAGGGCGGGACATATCGAGCAGCCCCGCCCCCTTTTTAAATTAGCCAATAACGTTTTAGTTTATATCTGCACGCATCAGAGCCGTTGAGCTCGGTAAAACCGCATTTGACAGCCACAGTCTAATAGATTACCAGACCTCATTTGCCCCAATGGAAAGCATATTTACACTGTGAATCGTTCCCTATCGCCTACATTGTGCACTACGTGCCATTCACTGTACAGAAAATACTACACTGTGATCAAGTGACCGATCTCAGCCACAGCTTCAGCATCTATTTATATTGTAGGGGGTGGGCGCTTCGGATTTTAGAGAGCATTTGATTGGTCAGAAGATTTGATGAGAAGCTGAAGTACGAGGTGATGTCAAAAAATCGTTGATCCATTTTGGCAGAAGTGACGGAACTGCAAGCTTTGAATGCTTATATCTTCTAAATCCGAATTTTGTCACTGTTTTGGAGCACACTGCCTTCTAGATAACCTTAAGACTAGCATATTGATACTAACACCCAAAAAACTTTAATTTTGATTTCATGGGGACTTTAAATATGAAAACATACTTACAGACTGTGAGTCAGAACAGCCGGCATTGTAGTCTACTCTCCCAGGATCAGGAAACAGTCCTCCATAAAATGCGCTGCACACATCTGAATTTTGGGTTGAACTGTTCTGGAACAGTGTTGTAAATACAACTTAACCACTGATTTCTAGTTGTCCTCTTTTGGAAGGCCAAACAAAGTATTTTCGCTTTCGCAACGAAACACACAGCATCTTCACGACATGGAGGCGGCAGCAACAAAAATTTACTCCTCCTTTCTTTGCGTGAACATTTGGGCGGCGTTATGCAAATCTTCTCACACAGTGACGTAGACATGTGGGGGCGTGTTTAAAGAGGCGTTTTAGGAGGGAGTGGACGAGTCTTAACTTTTATAAAGAATATCTCTTTGGGTTTGAGACTTTAGTCTTTGCAACTTTAGGGATCTTATCTATTCACGAACAGCTTGCAACACTCCAAAGAGAAAGGAAAACTTGAAATCACATCATATGGCCCCTTTAAGTGACTCATCATATGCCGCACATTCTGCTTTTAACAATCACATTGAAACAGCTGTGAATTATGGATCATTTCATAATGAATATGTGAATAGCTATGAGCACAGTGAGCAATTGACAGTCAATATTAGTCTCATCAGTGTTTAATTTTTGATGGCTTTATTACTCTGTAGATCTGTCAGGAGTTTAACACCACATGGGCATGGGAGATGGAAAAGAAGGGTTATCAAGAGATGACAGTGGAGTGTAAGACAGGAATACTGAAGGTAAAATGGGAAAATCTGTAATGTCACACCACTGGATTAATTTGCACTGGAACCTAATATTCATTCGTAAAAACTGTTGTTGCATTTGTAATGTATTTCTTTTTTATTAACCCAATGTAACTTGACAATGTTTTGTTTTTCAAACAGTACTTGTGCGAATGCCAGTTTGATGACAATGTCAAGTTTAAAACCACTATCAATGAAGAGGACCCGGATAAAATGCGTCTTCAGCCCATCGGCAGAGACAAAGATGGCCTCATGTACTGGTTCCAGCTAGATCAAGACGATAATGTGAGGGTCTATGTGGAAGAACAGGATGATCTGGATGGGTCATCCTGGAAGTGTATAGTAAGGTAGGTCATCTGTCATTTGATTTGTATTATTTGTATTTGTTATTTATTTTAATTTTAGTTACATTATGTCTGAATTTATTATGTCTGTATAGGTCTTTTATTAAGTTTTTAGTTTCATTTAATTTGAGTTATTTTAATACTTCAACAATCTAAATGGAAATTAAATAATATATATATATTGAATTTATAAATGTGTATGTACATATACAGTATATATGTATGTGTGTATGGTTGTACATAGTCTACATACACATATAATGTAGTTGTTTTTTTTGGTGTTTGACTTAGTGTTATGTTAGAATCATTATTATACTCTTATACCTTTTGTTCTTTACTATTTTGAATTGTTTTTAGCTTTATTTTTTTGTTTTTCATTTAAATGTTAAGTTTTGAAATTTTGTTGTATGCATTTGTCATTTTTATTTAATCTCTTTATTTTTAAAATGTGTATAGATAGTATTTATAAAGTTTTAGCTTTTAGTTTTGGATCTGTTTTTAGTTGTTTTAATACTACAATTGATTGCTTTTGTTGTCCTCATTTGTAAGTCGCTTTGGATAAAAGCGGCTAATAAATAACTAAATAAATAAAATAAATAAAAAAGGTAGGCATCAATTTCCAGTGGAATTAAATCCACTTCTTCATAAAATAATACTTTTTTTATCTCCCTGTTCTGGATGGCTGTTAATTTGTCAGAAAAAAAACAATAATGCCAAATGACAATAACAGATACATCTTTTAAACAAAATCCTTTATTTTCTATTTCAGAAATAGAGATGACCTAGCTCAAATCCTTGGTCTGTTGAAGACTCATATTGATCCAGCACTTTTGGTAAAGAAGGATCAGGAGGAGGGCTCATCTAGTAACAGTCCAAACCCAGACAATGAAGAGAATAAGAAGAAAGAGGGAGCTGAAGGTATCTAAAAGGAAAAAATAATATTTAGTATTGACTGAACACAGATTACTGATTTGTTTTGTATTTGTAACTCTGTATTTTTGACTTCTAGTGGAATTCAGAGATGAGAAGTCACAAAATGATTTATCCACATCTGAAAATAAGGAAAACATCTTGGAGAAGGACAATGCAAAGCAAGAAGATGCAGAGACCACAGATGCTTTGTTGGAAAAAGGCTTGAAGGTGAAGGAAGAGCTGCAGAAACATTCGGAGACGGCAAATGGCACTGGCGTTATTACTGGATCGATCAAAGAAGAGCCACAGGATGAGGAGGAGAAAGCCAAGGACTTGTCAACACCTTCACAAAATGCGGAACAGACAGAGGACGTGAAAAGAAAAACTTTAGAAGAGACTCAGAGAGCTTTGAAAAATGACCATCAAGCTAAAATCCCCCTGAAAAAGCGGGAAATGAATCTAAGTGAAGACTTCGACAGCAACAGCACGGGAGTACGAAATGCTCCTGTCGCTCCGGTGAAAGAATCACGGACATGTTTTGATGACAGCAGATCGAGTGCTGAAAAGATCAACGGCCATGTCCCTCACTTTACACCATCTGAGAGTGAAACGCAAAAAGGGTCAGAGAGTCTTCAAAAAGAAAGCACAGAAGAGAACAAGTCAGAAAATCTCCCTCTTGTTTCAGATAAATCCAGAGAGAGAAAGGATGACCAGACAGAAGAGAAGATGGACACAAATGAAAGCAGATCTTGTGCTGAAGAGCAGATGGAAGTGGAGAAGCCTGAGGAATCCTGTGCTGCCATTGCAGAAGAGAACAAGGAAAAATTTGAAACTTCTCAATCTCACGAAAAGACCCCTGGAGAAGAAAAGCCCTCATCAGTAAGTGAACAGTCAGAAAAGACACCTGGTTCTGAAGAAGTGACTGACAATAAAAAATCTCCCAATAGTGACAATATGGATGCTACTGAAGTAAATACATCAACACTGCCTGAAGAATCAATGAAAGATCTCCCAAACAAAGAGTCAACAAAAGATCTTGCAAGAGACGAGTCAGTGAAAATTCCCTCAAAAGATGAGCCAGCAAAAGATCAGTCGATGAAACATCTCTCAGAAGAAGAGACATCAATTGAAAAGTCAACGGAAGACTTCTCGAAAGAAGCAATGAGAGATCTCCCAAACACAGAATCATCAAAAGATTTTGCAAGAGAAGATTCGATGAAAGATCTTCCAAAAGATGAGTCAGCAAAAGAAGAGTCGATTAAAAATCTCTCGAAAGGAGAGACCTCAAAAGAAGAGTCAATGAAAAACCTCCCAAATGAACAATCCAAGAAAGAGGAGTCACAGAAAGTTCTCACAGAAGAAAGTCAGAAATCTCCCAAAGACTCATATAAAGACCATGAAAAACCAGATCCAACTGCTTCCATGCCGATGGAAACTGAGCCATTCCAGTCATCTAAAACAGAGGAGTCCTCTTCCCATGAAGTAATCAAACCACATTCTGGCACAGAAAAGCCAGAGAACACTGAAGAAACCAAACCTCATCACAGCTCTGCAGACACCACCACAGAAAAAGAACTAACTGCCATTGTCTCAAAAACTGAAAAACAGTGTATGTCTGAAGGAGACAAACTCTCAACCAATGGAGAAAGTGAGTCCATTGCCTCTAAACCTTCTGAAGATTCAGATGGCCCTCAAGTCAAAGCACGAGAGCAGTCTGCCTCCCCTAAGTCAGCATCAAGTGATCTTGAAAAATCATCTGTTTCTGATTCGACAAATAAGCCAAGCACACTAAAAACCACAGAGAAAGTAGACAGTGAGGAAAAATGTGATACAGCTGAAACTGATAAAAATGAGAATTTGGAAACGTCAAAAGACATGGATGAAAAGGGTGAAGCTGCAAACAGCTCTGAAGAATTTGCAGTGAAAAAATCAGAGGAAGTTAAAGCTACAGAACAACCCAATGAATCCAACAGTTTGGAGAAACCTTCCTCTGATAGAGAACATGAAAAGGAACCCGATTCAGAGGAAGGGAACAAAGAGAAGCCAATGGAAGTTAATTCAGAGATCAGTAAAGCTAATACAATTCAGTCAGCTGTTGAAGAGGGATGTGATATTACAACAGCAAGTAAGAAGGAAACTGATGTTCCTGTAGATCAAGACACCACCTCAAGCAAACAATCTAAGCAAGACACAACTTCTGAAGAACGTGATGCTGCTGTGAAAAGCAGTAAAAGACCAGGGCGGCCTCCAAAGAAAGCTCAGGAAAGTCAGGATGAGGATAAAACAGGTGATGAACAAGAAGAAATGGGAAGACAGGAAGGGATTCGCATGAAGATCAGAATCCCAGCTCATAGACGGAAGGCAGAACTTCAGAGAGAAGAGGTGAGGGGAGATTCAGAGTCTGAGGTGACTGATGGCAGGTGCTTGAGGAGATCTCCGAGAATCTGCAGACCCACCGCTAAAGCTGTAGACATCCAGGACAGGAGGGCAGAACGGAAGCAGGCGACTCCGGTGTTAGAGAAAGAAAAGGATGACAACGAAGACAAAGAGGATGAGGATATTGTACAGAGGAAACCAAGGAAAGCTGAGCCAGATGGCCAAACAAAACCAAAGGTGTGTGTACCTTTTTACATTTAGAATATCTTTGCCATTTTCTGACGCTCATTTAAAGTTAATCTTTTAAAACACGATTAATAACAGTCAAGTGTGTCTTTAGCAAATCTCAAAATAAATATCCATTTATCATACTGTACATTGCAATGTTGTGAGGACTAAATTCACTTGTAGCAATAAAATTATTAATTTGAGTTTTTAGTGTTTTATTTTCCATTTGTTTAGGTAAAATAGTGTAGTATAGTGCAATAATAGTGCAATTTATTGGCCATAACATGAGAAAAAATACCAGTAAAACAGTAACATTGTGATATAGTACTACAATTTAAAATAGCTGTTTTCTATTTTAATATGTATTATTGAAATGTATTTTTTTCCTGTGATGCAGAGCTGAATTTTCAGCAGCCATTACTCCAGTCTTCAGTGTCACATGATCCTTCAAAATCATTCATATATGATGGTTAGGTGCTTAAGAAACATTTCTTATGATTACGAATGTTGAAAACAGTTGTGCTGCTTAATATTTTGGTGGAAGCCTAGATATTGTTTTCAGGATTCTTTGATCTTTTGTAGCATTACAAATGTCTTTACTGTGACTTTTGGTCAATTTAATGGGTCCTTGCTGAATAAAAGTATTAATTTCTTTAAAAAAAAAAATTTGTACTGACCCCAAACTTTTGAATGGTAGAGATTTCTTTGATCATAGTTGCAGATCATTCACAATGTAACTCATCATTCAGCAGGTGGGGAGACGTCGGAAACGACAGCCATGGTCTCGCATGAGACGTAAAAAGAAATGTTCTGACGAGGAGAGTGAGAGTGAGGAAGAGGAGACAGAGGAGGATGACAGTGACGAAGACTACAAGGTGGAGAAGACCAGGAAGAGAAGGAGAAACCGAAACCAAGAGAGGAACAGCTCTGACTCCTCTACCTCTTCATCAGAAGATGATGAACCCAATGACGACCCCTGCAAACACTGTGGCCTTCCCAACCATCCCGAGCTGGTGTGACACACTTCTGCAAAATATCTTCATCTTCTCACAGTTACAGTCAGAAGTGCTGCTTTTAACCTCTCGTTTCTGTTCCCCTAGATACTCCTGTGTGATTCCTGTGACAGCGGCTACCACACTGCCTGCCTGCGGCCTCCGCTCATGATCATACCAGATGGGGAATGGTTCTGCCCCCCCTGCCAGCATGTGAGTCAATTCAGATT
>NW_015544227.1:897069-907465 GCF_001515605.1 Sinocyclocheilus anshuiensis | reverse complement strand
TCTGATAGAGAACATGAAAAGGAACCCGATTCAAAGGAAGGGAACAAAGAGAAGCCAATGGAAGTTAATTCAGAGATCAGTAAAGCTAATACAATTCAGTCAGCTGTTGAAGAGGGATGTGATATTACAACAGCAAGTAAGAAGGAAACTGATGTTCCTGTAGATCAAGACACCACCTCAAGCAAACAATCTAAGCAAGACACAACTTCTGAAGAACGTGATGCTGCTGTGAAAAGCAGTAAAAGACCAGGGCGGCCTCCAAAGAAAGCTCAGGAAAGTCAGGATGAGGATAAAACAGGTGATGAACAAGAAGAAATGGGAAGACAGGAAGGGATTCGCATGAAGATCAGAATCCCAGCTCATAGACGGAAGGCAGAACTTCAGAGAGAAGAGGTGAGGGGAGATTCAGAGTCTGAGGTGACTGATGGCAGGTGCTTGAGGAGATCTCCGAGAATCTGCAGACCCACCGCTAAAGCTGTAGACATCCAGGACAGGAGGGCAGAACGGAAGCAGGCGACTCCGGTGTTAGAGAAAGAAAAGGATGACAACGAAGACAAAGAGGATGAGGATATTGTACAGAGGAAACCAAGGAAAGCTGAGCCAGATGGCCAAACAAAACCAAAGGTGTGTGTACCTTTTTACATTTAGAATATCTTTGCCATTTTCTGACGCTCATTTAAAGTTAATCTTTTAAAACACGATTAATAACAGTCAAGTGTGTCTTTAGCAAATCTCAAAATAAATATCCATTTATCATACTGTACATTGCAATGTTGTGAGGACTAAATTCACTTGTAGCAATAAAATTATTAATTTGAGTTTTTAGTGTTTTATTTTCCATTTGTTTAGGTAAAATAGTGTAGTATAGTGCAATAATAGTGCAATTTATTGGCCATAACATGAGAAAAAATACCAGTAAAACAGTAACATTGTGATATAGTACTACAATTTAAAATAGCTGTTTTCTATTTTAATATGTATTATTGTTTTTCCTGTGTTTCCTGTGATGCAGAGCTGAATTTTCAGCAGCCATTACTCCAGTCTTCAGTGTCACATGAATCATTCATATCATTCATATATGATGGTTAGGTGCTTAAGAAACATTTCTTATGATTACGAATGTTGAAAACAGTTGTGCTGCTTAATATTTTGGTGGAAGCCTAGATATTGTTTTCAGGATTCTTTGATCTTTTGTAGCATTACAAATGTCTTTACTGTGACTTTTGGTCAATTTAATGGGTCCTTGCTGAATAAAAGTATTAATTTCTTTAAAAAAAAAAATTTGTACTGACCCCAAACTTTTGAATGGTAGAGATTTCTTTGATCATAGTTGCAGATCATTCACAATGTAACTCATCATTCAGCAGGTGGGGAGACGTCGGAAACGACAGCCATGGTCTCGCATGAGACGTAAAAAGAAATGTTCTGACGAGGAGAGTGAGAGTGAGGAAGAGGAGACAGAGGAGGATGACAGTGACGAAGACTACAAGGTGGAGAAGACCAGGAAGAGAAGGAGAAACCGAAACCAAGAGAGGAACAGCTCTGACTCCTCTACCTCTTCATCAGAAGATGATGAACCCAATGACGACCCCTGCAAACACTGTGGCCTTCCCAACCATCCCGAGCTGGTGTGACACACTTCTGCAAAATATCTTCATCTTCTCACAGTTACAGTCAGAAGTGCTGCTTTTAACCTCTCGTTTCTGTTCCCCTAGATACTCCTGTGTGATTCCTGTGACAGCGGCTACCACACTGCCTGCCTGCGGCCTCCGCTCATGATCATACCAGATGGGGAATGGTTCTGCCCCCCCTGCCAGCATGTGAGTCAATTCAGATTGCAAGAGTCCCTTTACAGAAATACACTATCCTGGCTATTCAAATGCTGATGCTCTCTTTCTCTTGCAGAAGCAACTTTGCGACAGGCTTGAAGAGCAATTGCAGAATTTGGATGCAGCCCTTAAAAAGAAAGAACGTGCAGAGTGGAGGTAAATAAAGAGATATTTAGACCAGCTCAAGTGAATTAGTTTGAACCAGTTGCAGAAAAGTTCCTGAATTAATCCCTTTGACCCCTATCAGTCTGTTAACAATTTACTGTGCCGTGGCATGATGGCCTATATAAGAAATTATTTTCATTCCAGAAACATTGTCATTCTTCCCTCATAGGAAAGAGCGACTGATGTATGTTGGCATCAGTGTAGAGAACATCATCACACCCTCTGTAAGTGCCTACAGTGCTTATTGAAATTACTGGATACTTAGTATGGATATTTAATGTAAAAATGTTTTCTTTTAAACAAAAGAAGAGCACTTAAAAGTATAAAATGTAACCAATCTGCTGTCACAAAGCTAAACTAATATTTTAAGATAATAGGGTAGGAAATTATACAAAAAAAAAAAAAAGAATAGGAATTTTATTTTTACATTTTAAGTTTAAGAAATATTTGGAGTACTTTGAATTCTATAATACATAATCATTGTTTTCACTACCGTTCAAAAGTTTGGTGTTAGTATAATTTTAGTTTTTGAAAGATGTGGCTGGAGGCTGCATTTATTTGATCAAAAATACAGTAAAAACAGCAATATCAAGAAAAAATATTATAATTTAAAATATCTGTTTTCTATTTTAATATATTTAAAAATGGAATTTATTCCTGTGATGGGAAAGCTGAATTTTCAGCAGCCATTACTCCAGTCTTCAGCGTAATAATATGCTGATTTGCTGCTCAAGAAACATTTCTTATTATCATCAATGATAACAGTTGTGCTGCTTAATATTTTTGTGGAAGCTGAGATACATTTTTCAGGATTCTTTGATGAACAAATAAAAATAAAAAAAACATTTGATATTTGACATCAAAAAACTTTACTGTTTATATTGCTAGATCACATTTACAGAAATATATTTCAAAGCATTTTTGTTTTTGTAAATTTTTATATATATATATATATATATATATATATATATATATTGAAGGTGGAAGTGAAGGAAGAAAAAGAGGAGCTGGTGAAAGAGAAGAATGTTGTGAAGAAGAGCAAAAGATGGGGACGGAGATCAACCAGGGCCAAGAAATACATAAGCTACAGGTATGTCAATCTACTATAATCATTATTATCTTATGCTGTTTATACATGGTCGTTGTTCACTGTTTATTGTTACATTTTTGGCAGATTTGATGAGTTTGATGAAGCGATCGAAGAGGCAATCGAGGAAGACATTAAAGAGGCAGAGGGTGGAGGTAGGGGAGCGTTTTCATACATCACACTAGTGTTGATATTAAAGCTTTAACATGGGAGATTAGACTGATCAAATGCGTCAAAACAGGAGCAGGCCGTGGGAAGGACATGGCGAACATCACAGGCCACAGAGAGAAGGACATGTCCACCATCCTACAAGAGGATGGGAAGGAGAACGGGCGGCCGCGGCGAACCAGTGCAGCTCAGAAGAAGCGGCGGCGTCTCAACGATCTAGACAGCGACAGCACAGTGGACGAAGAAGAGAGCGAAGATGAGTTCCGTCTCAGTAACAGGTAATGTTAAACAGCTTTTAATTTAAGATAAGTACAGAATCCTGCCAATGAAATAACACTTACTCTGCTCTGATTGGTCAGCAGTTCGGAGGATGAGGAGTTTGTGGCCTCTGATAATGAGGCAGAGAGCGAAGCAGAAGTCCCTTCCTATGAGGACAGTGACTTCGGGAGTGATGCTGCCCGCCCGCGGAGGAGACAGCCGCCGCGCAGGAGACGCAGACCTAGAGGATACTCTGATGAGGAGGAGCTGGAAACTGACGAAGAGGAGGAAGAGGAGATGGGTGAGGCATTTATAAAAAATGTAATAATATTTTAATACTAAAAATTATACTAAATATGCAACCCTGTTATGTATTCTGACCGTTTTTTTATATTGTAGACATTTTTTTATGTAGTTTATTTTTTGTTAATTGTTTAAAAATAAATCTAAAAAAATTACAAATGAAGAGTTTCAGATAATTACAAGTAAAAGCTGGATTGAATAAAAGCTTGAATTGAATTTTTTAGTTTTTAGACATAATTTGTACCATACTTGTTTGAGGTGTAACGATATACCAATGCCACATAATGCACTGAAACACATTCTTTTACAGTCGTGTTCTCATAATTTTATGAAGCCTATATGACAGATTTGTTCTGCAAATGTTGCCCTTAATGGTACCATCCATTTCAAAGTGATTCAAGCAATTCAAAACCGTTATGGCTGTACACGTTTGAAGTGTCTCAGCAGGGGGCGGGGTAGGCCAAGAGAGTATCACGGATTTTCAGTTCGGTTTGAATATCGTTTCACCACTAGTACTTATGGTTTACTGTTTGTTTACTGATATATTTCCATGTTTGTTTGTCTTGTTTTGTGTGTATATCATTGTGTGTGGGGGGATTTGCATGCAGTGACGGAAGGCTCTAGTGAATTCAGTGCCAGCGATCTGGATGTCCGCTGTCGGCGGTCCTATCGGAGTCGTAAACAAGAGGTGAATTACTGTGAAAGTTCAGATTCTGATGGCTCGCAGGCCAGCACCAACAAAGACAAAAAGAAGAAACTAAGACGTCTTTCCAGCTCTGATAGCGAAGGTCAGTGCCGTTCACATCTATGCATATTCACAGCATAAGGCTTATTTGTTATATATAACGTTGACCTCTATATATAATTATAATTTTATCGTTATCTTATAAAATATTGCTAGAATTAGTAGTGATAGACTGACACAAGTTTTTCAACAGCTGGTAGTAATATATAGAAACCTGGATGTCTGATATGTACATAATATACACTACCGTTCAAAAGTTTGAGTCAGATTAAAAAAAAAAAAAAAATTATTACTTTTATTCTGCAAGGATGCATGAAATTAATCAAATTTGACAGTAAAGACTTGTTACAAAAGATTTTATTTCAAGAAAAAGCTGTTCTTTTAGGCTTTCTATTCATCAAAGAATTCTAAAAATATATATCTGTTTCCAAAAAAATATTAAGCAGCACAACTGTTTTCAACATTGATAATAATCAGAAATGTTTCTTGAACAGACTGAAGACTGGAGTAATGATGCTGAAAATTCAGTTTTGCCGTCACAGGAATAAATTACATTTTAAAACATTAAAATAGAAAACAGTGACTTTAATTTGTTATAATATTTCACAATATTACTGTTTTTACTTTTAAGTTAATACAACATTGGTGAGCTTAAGAGACTTTTCGGAAAATATAAGAAATCTCACTGACCTCAAACTTGAATTATAGTATATATTTTTATGTGTTTATATATACATATATATTAATATATGCTCACTACATATACAAATACAAAATATGGATCACATTTGTAGATGTGTGGTCGATAAAGATTCTGTGTTTTAAATGTTTGCTTGATGCATGACGCATAACAAATGATTTTATTGTCTTTTGCTCCTCCAGTTAGTTTCCAGTCAGCTGAATCTGATGAAGAGGACAGGAAGCCCAAGAAGATAAGAGCAGACTCATCTGAGGAAGAATCCAGGAAACGTCGCAGACGCCTATCCCTTAAACGCCGGAGGGAGTCGGAGGATGACGATGATGATGACGATTCAGACGAATCCGAGGAAGAGGAGCGGCCCATCCGGAAGCGCGTGAACCGCATCGACTCTGACGACAACGAGAGTGAAGAGGAGGTGAAGAAGAGCCCGTCGGAGAAAGAGACAGAGGAGACTGTTGGCAAAGGGCCCAGTCCACTGGACTACAACTTAGCGGAGCTTCCTCCCACTAACGGACAGAGCCCGATGAAGAGTTTGGAGGGTCTCATGCCCCGACCCGGGGTGGGAGTGATGCCTAAAAACGTCAACGCCCCATCAGCTGTATCCATAGCGCCGAATGGCATGGAGATTGCTGCGCAGGACGAAGATGAAGACGACCTTTTGGGCGTCACAGACCTCGTAGACTATGTATGCAACAGTGAACAGTTATAACCTGGTATTCTTTTTCTTGTTTAAACATTTTAGTCCTTTTTTTCCGACGCTCATTCTGTTTTCACCAGTCAGCACGGATCACGTCAACAGTCCCTGTTAATCATGCCAGCAGAACAGATCAGGTGGCACATTAATAATAGCTGTAAATATTTTACTGCGCAAAAGTATCAAGGGAAGAACAGTGCAATCCTTCCAAGAGACACTCCCTGAGATATTCCTTCTAAAGTAACGTTTTCGTTCGATAAGAGTGATCACTCTCAAACACACCCTCTCTGGAAACAACCTCTAAAACCTCTTTTTACACTAATCACACAGCCATGCTCACACTCACATGTCTGACGTAGAGACATTTGTCGAGTTTACGTGCATTTGATCTCCACTGCTGTCAGTTTACAGCGAGAACCGGAATTGGGTGGAGTCTTAATTTTAGTGAAGTTCCAGACATCGCTAAGTATCTTTATTGTTCATTTCCACTCCAACGCCATTTTTAAACATTCATCTTTTATAATCTAATTGGAGTGGAAGTTGAATTTCTACCGATTGGTTTCATAGTGTTAATTGGTGGGGAAAAAATTTTTTTATTAGGTGATGTCATTAAAAGCTTTGTTTTTGTTATACTATTTATTATAAAATTGTCATTTGTACCTGAAATTATCGCTTGGTTGTACAGCTGCTCACACCATTAGAGCAAAAGATTCCTGGAAGTTTCTAAGAGATGTCTAATGGTGGAAAATTGCTCATATACTTATGCCAACATACTAATACATTCTGTTGCTTTGGACTGTTTCAGCGCCACATTTTGATTTGAATTCAAACACTATTTACTCTGGCAGCTTTTCAATGCATCAAATGCCAAATCTTCCACTCGAGGATGATAAAATGCTGAGGACTCTGACCCACACCGATGCACGGTTTGTTTCTCCTTCCTTGAAGTTTAGTGCTTTTCATCTCATTTTAATGCAGAGGGATTCTTCTTTGCCCATCATGTCCTGCTTATTTCTGTTTCAGTGCACTATATTCATTTTCTTTATGTGAATATAATCATTGTAATGTTTTCCTTTTGTTTTTAAGCATACTAATGATGTGTATGATTTCTTTGTCCTTCATCAATTACAAAGCAATACATTTTTCCTACAAGACATGCAGGAAGAGATCCATCATCTCCTGCTTTTGTCTATTTTTTTAAAGAAAAAATTCATGTTGCTGCTGACATTCAAATGATTTCCGACCTTTCCGAGAGCAGCGTGATGTGTGTGAGACGCCCCTCTGAGACGTAAGAACGCGTCTGAGAAACATTGTATAATCTTGCATTACCCTGGTGTGTATATCTGTAGTTTTCTGCTGTAACATATTAGAAGCATTTTTAAATCATTTAAAGTATACATAGCAGCCCCTTTATGATTGCAGGTGTTTATAATTTGTTTTGTAGGTACATTTGTACCACTCCAAAGTGGGCACGTCTGTCTTATTTTCATTAGTGCGTTTTCGATTTCGGTTTTGTCTTCTTTGAGAGTTTTCAGTCTCTCTGTCCCATTTCCACTGATTGACATTTCCAAGAATGGTCTGTTCTCAGAGGAAAAAGCATTTGATGTAGAGCCCAACAGACAGTTTAATTGTTTCGATGTCAGCATTGATCGACAAAAGCGGTGTAAAAATGTCTTGTACATGAATGTTTATGCTTGGCATGCACATATATTCTAGTCTGATTTATTTGCTCTTGCAGCATTAGGGCATCAGATTTTGAGAATAAAACTTCCCTGATTTTTTTACAAAAACAGTTTTAGATATGCTAAGACCAAGAGCATCATTAGGTGCTAGACCACATTATGCATTTCTCCTGAGGTGGTCTATTAACAGTATTGGGCCAATGGTCAATTCCCGTGTAATTTAAAAATCAAAGGGACAGACATCCATTTGAAATTGAGGCCCAGCCTCTAATGACACAGTATATATTTGTATTTCACATGAAAATCTGGTTAATTTGATATTATGTAATGAGGGATGCCAACAGCAGTGTTTGAAGATATTTGGATGATGTAGTTTGACAGCAGATGGACAGATGCAGTCTGGTTTTAGCTTTTAGAATCGTCCTTTGTGTTTGTCTGTTCCTCTTTTGGATGTTTTTGTTAACTGTATTGTAATTTCTTTCATATGATTTACTATCTTGTACATTTGTCATAATAAAAATGAAATTAAACCTGTGTAATACTTTAATATGTGCAGAGATTCTTCTTGTGTTTAGTTATGACAATCAGCTTTTACGTTTTCTGTTTATTAGAGCTAAATGACAACGTCATGGCAAGGCAAGTTATTGTGACTGATGCACTTTTGACATGAATATTTAGGAAAAAGTAGTTTTGCAAATACGAAGACATTTTGTTAAGGTGTTATATTTTCTCCTGGGATGTCTTTTTCCAGTTTCTTGTAGATATCAACAGTAAAAGACAAGGAGCAAGAGAAGAGAACGCTGAGAACAAGGTGGGTGTTGAATCTGATACTGCAGTTCTCAATGTGACCACATGGTGGCGACCAATTTGTGAGAATAGAAAGAAACGGAAATCCATCCATCTTAACTGTACACTTTAATATTGCATTTTTCGTATTGAAAATACGAGTTTTTAGTTATATTAATATATATATATTAATGGTTTTAGTTTTCGTTAACAATAATCCTCCCAACCTGTTCAGGCTGGTCTATGGCTGGTTTTAGAGTGGTTTTGAGCACTTTTCAACTGTGAAACCAGCTTAATTCCTCTAAAACCAGCAAACTATAGTTTAGGCCGGGAAGTCTCATCCTTAACTCATTTACAGCCAAGAGTGCTGCGTTCCTCTTCAAGCAGTTCATGTTTAATTCTCTATGAGTTTCTGGCATTCACTTCAAAACTCCCTGCGGGAAGTCCTGTTAGCTGGAGACTTTCCCCTAAACCGTATCTTGTATCTTAAGCAAGTGGCATCGCCATGGCAACACCGAAATTAGAAACAGGCAACACTTCTTACGTTGTCACGTTTCTCGCATCTTTCGCCCAGAATCGACGTTTTGATCAGACCAAGTGTTTTTGTTAACATGCATAACTTTTATTATGAGATCTGCTAACATGGAGACCAGCTGTGAAAGAGGATTTACTCGTTCGGATCTCATTACGGCCGATGCCGTCTGAGCGGAATACTAATGCTGCTCCTCTCTGCATGTCAACAGTCCTCACATACTCAAACTTTTGAGTTTGTATAGAAGAATGAGTGTTAGGGCTGGAGAATAGAGCATGAGGGTGATGGGAGGGGAACAGATATAATGCCTCGGGTGAGAACCCTCTGAATTTGGCCCCTTCAAAAAGCCCACTTGTTTTGGTGAAATACTAAGGCTTGACGATTACATGTAAATTTATGGGCCATTTTCTTCTGGCTTTATGTGTAACGGTCTTTTCTATTGAAGATAGGCTAATAACCACCGGTTTATTTTAAATGTTTCATCAAGTAGCTACATAAATCCAGATAGCTCAGTTTTATGCAGTCAAGCTGTCTTTTTATCATATAGCCTGTTTCCGCCTCGGAATGAAAAAATTCACAATTTCTATCTCACAATTCTTTTTTCCACTGAATTGCGAGATGTAAATTGTCAGATAAAAGCCGCAATTATCTTTTACATTTTTTATTCAATTGCGAGATGGATTGTGAGATTAAAAAGTTGCAGGTAGGCCTAACGTTACCTTTTCTATTCTGTGGCGGAAACGGGCTTCCATACTTAAAGGGGTCATATGATGCTGCTAAAAAGAACAATTATTTTGGTTATTTTGTGTAATGAAATGTGTTTATGCGGTTTAAGGTTAAAAAAACACATTATTTTCCACATACTGTACATTATTGTTTCTCCTCTATGCCCCGCTTTTTGAAACGCGTCGATTTTTACAAAGCTCATCGTTCTGAAAAGCGAGGTGTACGCTGATTGGTCAGCTATCCAGTGCGTTGTGATTGGTTGAATACCTCAAGCGTGTGACGGAAATGTTACGCCCCTTACCATATTATGATGCCTTGTCCCGGAGCGATGAGACAAGAACATTAAAACCCATTATAAACGAGGCATTTGTTGCGTCCACTGGGGACATAATTACGGATTATAATGACTTATACTGTCTTTTTACACGTTGCATTGCATCGCGCCGCGTAAACATAAAACCATGTCTGCATTTGTGATCGGAGAAATGACAAACTACAAGCGCTACTCTACACTGCTCAAAACTCGCGTTTGAATCGTCAGTGGCAAATCCTTTAAATATTAAAAAGTCTGTGAGTCAGAACAGCCGGCATTGTAATCTACTCTCCCAGGATCAGGAAACAGTCCTCCATAAAATGTGCTGCACACATCAGAATATTTGGGTTGAACTGTTCTGGAACAGTGTTGTAAATACAACTTAACCACTGATTTCTAGTCGTGTCC
>NW_015544227.1:879072-896562 GCF_001515605.1 Sinocyclocheilus anshuiensis | reverse complement strand
ACTGATTTGTAGTCGTGTCCTCTTTTGGAAGGCCAAACAAAGTAGTTTCGCTTTCACAACGAAACACACTGCACGACACGACATGTCCTTCACTACATGGCGGCAGCAACAATTTGCGTGAACATTTGAGCAGCGTTATGCAAATCTTCCCACATTGTGACGTAGATATGTGGGGGCGTATTAGAACGAGCCGTTTTAGGTAGGCGTGGTTGACTCTTAACTTTTATAAAGAATATCTCTTTGGATTTGAGACTTTAGTCTTATAACCTTACAGATCTTTTTTATGCACCAAGAGCTTGTAACACTCCAAAGAGAAAGGAAAAATTGAAATTGCATCATATGACCCCTTTAAGAGCTTTAAACTTTAATATAAAACTTTTAAGAGCTAATGTAACATACATTTTATTTTTTATATCAACAAATTTCCAGTTTTTAGATATTTTAAAAAGGTTTGTTTTTGCAAATGTTACGAAAATGTTCAGTTTTATAATTTTGCAGACATCACGGGAATGTTACTGATGTTCTCTGAACGTTCTGAAACAAGTAACGTTTAAAAAATGGAATTCAAAAATGTTCAGAACGATGTATAAATAACGTTTTAACTCTAAACGAACATTCTATTAATGTTACTGAAAGAATGGTTGCTCATAACTTTGAGAGAATCTTGTCAGAACAGAAAATACTTCTTGAGCAAATTTGACCTCATTAAGGTGGATCTGCTCCATTAGTGCCGTTAACTCTTTAGTTCTGCTCCATAAGATGAACCACTCCCAAGTGTGTGAACTCGGAAGTGTCTTTTGTTTTCTTTTGATTCCGTTCCTCCAAACGGCCTTGAACCAAGCAGGCAGCTCCATGCTTTCAGAGTGAATTTCTGTCCTTGAATAACATGGTTTTGTGAATATGGTTATGGGGGAGTGATTGCTTAGGGTCACAATGAGGTCATCGTGAGGTCATGTGAAGAGGGAAACGTCCACTCAAGTTCAAGTTCAACTTTAAAAATAAAATAAATAAAAATAACATTTATAAAATAAAATAATTGTATAAATAAACATTTAAATGTATTTATATTATATATCTAGTTTGTTCTCAGGAGAATAAAATATTATGCAAAGTGATTTATTTTTATGTGTATTCAGGTAATAACTGGCCTCAGATAGGGTTATGGTTAGGGAAATTTTTTTTAATACTTGAAATAAAATTAAAAATTAAATACCATTTATTAAAATATCATTTATTTTAAAAAGTAAAAAAGTTTCCTAAATGTATAAAAATTAATGATTATAAAATTATTATATTTAATTTATATAAAAAATAAAATATAGAAAATATTAATTTTAATCTATTTAGTTAATCTAGTTTGTTCTGAGGGGAATCAAATATTAGGCAGAATTATATATTCAGATATTAACTGGCCTCAGATAGTAGAGAAAATACATTTTTATTTAATTAAAATAAAATAAAATAAAAATGTATTAAAATAACATTTATAAAATGAAGTTTCTTAAATGTATTCAAATTTGTTTATAAATTTATGAATTTTAATGTAGTTATATTTCATTGATCTATTTTGTTTTCAAGACAGAAAGAATAATGCAAAATTATTTATTTTTGGATCTGTGTATATCCAAATTAAATGACATGAAATTAGTGTAAAACCGTAAACATTCTACCACAGAACCAACTCTTTGAGCAAGATTTTTGCATAAAACTCTCATAAATAAAGACACAGTGACATATATAGATTATTCTCTTCCTGCTTCCGTTTTGATTATCTCGTGTTTTTTCTATATGATGTTTTGTTTTGTGAGGGCAAAGAGCCTCTTTGCACAAAGCTGCATCCCTGCGGACCTGCTGAATGCCTGGTGAATGAGCAGAATCTCTGCTAATGGCTTGAATGGTTGCTGGGTGACACACTGAGTTTGCTCATCACAGTGGGTCTCTAAAAGCCCCTCAGACGCTGGAAAACCCTTCCTCCTGTCATCCTGACACTTTTATCATATGTCAGCTGTAGTAGATTATATAGCCAACTTTGATTAATAAAATGGTGTTTTAAAATACATAAAAAAAAACATGTAGAGATCTTTTGTTTCTCCTAGAGAGCAAGACGACTGAATGGAGAACAAACAGATGTTTTTTCTTCTGAGTAAAGACCCTAGTATAGGTCTCACACATCTCTCATAGACATTCAGATGAATATGGAACCGCATACTAGTTCTGTACTCTTACTAAATGTCAATAGTTTCTACAATCATTTCTTGTAACTCACCAGCAACACCAAGGTCTTGGGTTTGAGGCAATAGTTTTGCTAAAAAAATTTTTTTTTAATTTAGCATTTTAGAAGAATTTTAACAGATACTTTTGAAACAAAAAGAAAAAAAAAGTTCATTTAATTATATTTAAAAAATTAATTAAAATTACATTTATAAAATACAAATATTTGTATTTATTTAAATAAAATGTATAAATAAATCAATTCAATTTGGAACAAAGTGTAGAGATGCAGGATCTCCAAGAAATGTTGTTAATTTAATTAAACTTATAGTTATTTATTTATAAAATCTTATTTATAATAATAATTTAGAACTGAACGATGCCCATTACAATTTTTCACTGGTTCTTTAAAGTTACTCGCCTGCTCGTTGAACGTCAGGAGAAAATGTGCATGAAACAAGTGATATCAGATGTTTTGATAGAGTTCAGCTGTTTCAAATGGACTGTAAAACTGATACCTTCAGGCGCTGGGGCTCTATTCTACTCCATCCAAACTCTCAGCTCAGACTCAAGTTCTGGGAACCCAGTGCACTCACCCAACTGCCCTGCTTCCCCAAAATCTACCAGTCTTCAAATGCTCTCCCTCAAAACTGTAAGCAGAAAGCGTCTTTTGTGCTTCATCTCTTTTGTTTGCCGGGAATAGAGAGGGACCGGGCGGGTGATGGGGAAGAGGGGGGTTACTGGTCTGGAAGTGTTTGATCCAAATTACACATTCAGGGTGAGCACTGTTTATGATTACTCTCACAGAGGCCGGACAAAAGCAGAGACATTCCAGGAACCCAGTGAAGAGGACCAACTTATTCTGAGAAAGGACAGAGACCTACATCATAACTTCATTCTCATGAACTCAGGCCTGGAGAGATCATCTGTAGATATATGTAAAACCTTCATTTGCCTCTGGATCATGGAGCAATCAAATAAAAATGACATCACAAAACAGATCGTTTGCTGATTGGTCAACTCAACATTCCAGACCTGCTAAAATACACAATATTGCAAATGCTGCGAAAACAACTACACTACCGTTCAAAAAGTTTGGGGTCAATAAAATGTCTTTTATATAGAAATGAATGCTTTTATTTATCAAAGATGCATTGAATTAATTTAACATTTATAATGTTGCAAAATATTACGTTTCAAATAAATGCTGTTCTTATGAACTTTCTATTCATTCAAAAATCCTGAAAAAAAAATGTAGGCTATCACAGTTGTCACAATGGTTTTCATGATAATAATAAAAATATGATTATTAAGCAGCAAATCAGCATATTAGAATGATTTCTGAGGGATCATGTGACACTGAAGACTGGAGTAAAGATGCTGAAAATTCAACTTTGCATCACAGGAATATTTTACATTTTAAAATATATTAAAATAGACAACTTATGTTATTTTAAACTGTAATTATATTTGACAATATTATTGTTTTTACTGTATTTGTGATTAAATGCAGCCTTGGAGAACATAAGAGACTGCTTTCGAAAACAGATCTTATAGACCTTATTTACGTATATATAAAATAAAATAAAATAAAAATATTTTTAAGGAAAACGTGTCAAAAATATTTTTATATTTGTCACCCTATTTTTATATTTATTTTCCAATAAAATAAAATAAAATAAAATAAAATAAAATTAAGGAAATTGTGTCTAAAATATTTATATTTTTATTTTATTTATATTTGTTGCCATATTGTTATATTTGTTGCACTATGATATCCAATAGAATAAAATATATCCAAAACATTTTGTCACCTGTTATTGCTAAATTTGATGTGTGCACAATGAATAAAACCTTTAACTGGTTTAAATCACTCAATCTGTAAATTACACGGGGTGACGTCACCCCATGGGACTGAACGGTTCACACACTGAAGGAGGCAGGTTCTCTTAGCATGGGCCTAAAAAACATTATATTTGGATATTTTGATTCAGACCCTACAAAAGGAAATATCTGTTTTAGCATTCATAAAAAAAATTCTTAAGCAAATTTTACATCCACAAATGCATAGTTTTAAGCTGTAAACCTGCCTTTTCTGTCTTCTTAAAAGAAATGGAAAATTACTTGAATGTGATCTCTGCATCTTCTAATAAGAAAGCTATAAGGACTGTTAGAATTTGCTCTGCTTTTGGACTCTTTGTGTGATAATTTGTATGCAATATAATGGCCCTCTTATTATTATTCTATTTATTTTATTATTATCATTTATTTATTGTATTCTTTTGTTTGTTGACATGTCTTCTGTTACTGATATTGTCGTGATATTATGTGTTGTATGGATATTTTCTGTATGTTCCAGTTTTCAGCAATTAAAAACACACACACACACACACTGAAGGAGGAACATTCTGTTTGTGGGGACTGTGGGAGAGGTGAGTGTGTGAAACAACTCTCACCCCACAGGAAGTCCCATCACGAGTGTCATCTGAATAGTCCAAAGACCTGCCGAGAGCGGAGGGCTGCGGAGGGCTGCGGTGGGCGGCGTTATTCCTCGCCCTTCTCAGCCATTGGAATCGTCTCTCAGGATTAAATGTGAAACACGATGTGAGTTCTGATCACTTAGCATTGAATCTCACAGAAACACGATTGAGGCTGACCTCATGTGTGCCTTCAAAGAAAGTATTTGTATAAAATTAGCAATTAGCCTTTGTTAATTAGCCTTTGAAAATTAACTATTTTTAAATGATTGTGCATTCTAACAGTTTCATATATTTTAATATGAGAATCAAGCAAGAACCTTCCTGCCATTCCATCATGTACCACCATTGGGCCCCCCTTTGAAGTGTCCTATTTAGAGTTAGCAAGCTCCTCCCCTTATGAGATCCTGAGTATCAGTAGCTTCTTACTGGTGGAAGGTTATTAAATTCCCAGCACAGACTGGCTAACTCTGATCACTCAAGGCATCTCTCAGCACAAGAACTCACTGGAAGCAGGTAAGCAGCTCTTCTTCTCTCAGCAACTTGTAGCTATGGAGGATTTTTTTAATTTTTTTTTTTTTTTGTGGCTGAGCCCTATTTGCCTGGAAATCAGTTAGACAATAAGATGTCTGTAGCTAAAAAAGGCCTATGTATTTCATTAAAAAAAGAGCACAGAAAGATTTGTGTGGTTCACACTGAATTGCTGAACCTCAGCTACAAGCTACAAGATCAAATAGCTGTAGGTCTTATGAATTTATTTTTAATTTGTAGAATAAAAAAGCTTAAATTTACATGAAATGTAATTGCATATATCATTTATGATTTAATTGCATATAAAATGTAATTGCATATATCATATGTAAGTTAATTGCATATAAAATTTAATTGAATATTTATATATAATTTTATTTCAGTAATAAAAATATTTAATTTACATAATATAATTGCGTATCATATATATTTAAATCATGTGTGTGTATAAATATATATATATATATATATATAGCATTTATTTTTTTTAGTTTTCAGTAATTAAAAAATCGAAAATATAGTCATTTATTTATTTAGTGACATGATATTTAGTAAATTTCATGTACTGAATTAAATTTATATATATATATATATATGTGTGTGTGTGTGTGTGTGTGTGTGTGTGTGTGTGTGTGTGTGTGTGTATTTTTATCTCAGTAATAAACTTTCATTTACATGGAATTTAATTGCATATATCACATATTTTAAAATATACTTACAATTAAGTTAATTCCAATTAATTTCATTACTGCATATTTAGGTTGCATTTTGGGTTTCCAGTCATTTTTGCTGTCTTTCCTATTTGAACTCAAGGATTTGGGATTTAGATCAGTCTCATTGTCTCATCTTCTTGTGTAGGGTCTCTTTTGGGTCACCGGTTCAGCCCAGCTAGCTTGATCTGAGTGTGTTGAGTGACACCGCCAGCATGACCAAAAGCACTGGGGAGAAGCCGCGGTCACGCAATCGCGTGCAGCAGATCCGAGAGGGAATTCACCTGCGTTCCCTAAAGGCAAGGAAGAAAGTGGAGGACATCACTAAAGATGACGTGAAGAGCTTTCTGAGAAGAAATGCTTTTGTGCTCCTCACCATTGGAGCCGTGGTCTTTGGTCAGTGCACCTGGTTTAGTGAAATTACATTTACTCAGGAAGTTTTCAAGTATGAATGTTTGTTCTAACCATCTAAAGAAATCATCTAAGCTGAAGTTAGTGTCTTGGTCAAGGACACAGATTACTGTACAACCTAACAACCACCAAAAAGCCTTTGGATGCCTTTTGATTTATGACAAAAAAGGGATCTGACATTTTTTTATTATTATTTTTTTTTCAGGTATCATGATGGGTTTTGCTCTGAGGTCATACAAGATGTCATACAGAGAAGTGAAGTATTTCTCCTTTCCTGGTGAACTATTGATGCGTATGCTGCAGATGTTAGTGCTTCCTCTTCTAGTCTCAAGTTTGATTACAGGTATGATATTTTGATTTTTTTTTTTTTTTTGTCAGAAATGCAGCAAATACTGTATGTTACGATGATAATAGAAATGATAGATACTATAAAAACCGGGAACTTAAGTCTTAGATCTTAACTTAAGTTAACTAGAAATCTTTACGCTTAATGGAAAGGATAGAAGAAAAAGGGGTGGAGCAACCGGAGCCATATAATTAAGAGAGCCCAATAAGATCTTCAATAGTATAGCTGCTCATTGAGTCTGGGCTGATGGGACCCAACTATACAAATGTTGTCCCGGGCCCTGTGAATTTTACTGACAGTCCTGTTTATAAGGAAAAGACAAAACAGTGATGCGAGGACATAGTGGAACAAAGACATTAATAGGATGAGAACGTGAGAGCGGCGTGAATTTGGAATTGTGGGAGTGGCTGAAATAATTCCATAGGATGTGAAAGAGTAAAGGGATGAAAGGAAAGATGAAAGGAAGGAAATTAGTTGCTAATTAATGCCAACACAAAAAAACAAGCAGCTCAAGAATTAAAGGGCCACAGAATTAAAGTCAATGTATATTTATAAGACAATTACTGACGCAAAAAGACCTAACATAAAGTTGATAGAACAGCAATGATTTTTGTTCAGATCTCATCAAACAATCAAAATAGCAACTTTCAAGGAAACAGGTGTTACAACTGTGCCTCTGCGAAGCATAGCATTACGCTGGGCTCCATTTTCAGGTTTGTAGACAGTGACCTCTTTGTGCTTCTATTAAAAGTGGCAGTGAGAATGAGGCAGAGGTTATAAAGACGAGTTCAGCCCAACCCACCCCTGCTGCTTCACTTCACACACATAAAGGAATGCGAGCACTTCCTTCAAACTCATTTTCTTTAAATATACCTGCAAACTCTAATTGGTTAGTAATACACTAAAAAATGCTGGGTTATATTTAACCCAGCATTTTTTAGAGTGTAATTATTCAGATGATATTATTTAATTAAATTGAAATATTGAAATTAAATTAAACTATTATTATTATTATTATTAATATTTGTTGGGCATTTTATTCGTTAATTGTGGCACACTTGGCTGTGAGGGGGGCTGTTTTGTTTATTCACTTCTTTGTAACTGCGCAACATGAGACATTTCTTTAGTTTGACACAAGTGCATTGAGACTGTTTGCTGTTGCTGTGGAGACATAGAGAGGGTGGCATGACTGCTGAAACACGGGCAGGTGGAGGAATTTCCCAGGCCTGTCTGAGAGAAAGAGAGATGAACGAATGCTGATCAAGAGAAAGAAGTATGGTCGAGAGAGACAGTGTATGAACAGAGGGAATTGTGAAGTGAGAGACTGAACTTTAAAAGATGCTGAAGTTTGGGCCCCCAGTAGGATACGAGAGGACCAAACAATAGCTGCTTTCTCTTTCTGCTCTGGGGATCAGGGCTGCAGAAAGGCCCCTGACTCGTTCAAAATTCAAACCTTAATTTGTTCTGGCAAGTCAAAGTCTTTTTGCTCAATTGACTTCAACAATGATTGCAATTAATCCTAAGAGACTTTTAAAGTCAAACGATATAGTGCTTTTTAGCTACATGAAGATTAAATCATGACTCTTTCATTATTCACCACCACCAATCTTTATGTTTGTAAAATTTCTGGTGAGATATTTGTATCAGAATATTGGTACAAGACCTGATCTATGTTTCATTCTCATAGAAAAAAATTCTAAATTCGAATTAATTCTATCTAGGCATGGCAGCATTGGACAGTCGCGCCTCTGGAAAGATGGGCATGCGTGCAGTTATATACTATATGACCACCACTTTCATCGCAGTGTTTATCGGCATCATTATGGTTCTGATTATCCACCCGGGCAAAGGCTCAAAGGATGAATTCACCAAACAGCAGAAGATCGAGCAGGTCAGCCCAGCTGATGCCTTCCTTGACCTCATCAGGTAATGGACTGGTGTAGTCCATCCGTTACTTCAAAATACTGATATGAGCCAGTGACTTTATTCATTATATACACTCTTTTGCAGAAACATGTTTCCTCCTAATCTGGTTCAGGCCTGCACTCAACAGGTGAGAATGATTTTCACTTGATCCTATTATTCAAAATTCCATTTTTTTATTTACCTCCTAGATCATAAAGATTTATTAAATACTATCTCTCTGTTGCACACATTATGAAAGCAATGATAAAAAAAGGATACAATTTTCTTGGCTAAAATCTTCATTACTAAAATTAAAAATGTAATGTAATTTAATTTAATTTAAGAATTAATGGCACAAGAATTTCTAAAAAAAAATTCTCAAATATTAAATATGGCTCTGTAATTATTTCACTGTCACACAATGTTGTTACTTTGCAAAAAATAAATTAAAATTAAATTTAAAAAAAAAGGAAAAGGAAAAAAAAAAAATCAATTTTATATAAAATGGAAATAATTTATTATTGAGGGTAAAAATTTACAAAAATGTGTGGTGCACCATAGCAGAAGTTAAAAAAGGCTGTTTTATTGGGTTATTCAAGGTCATTCCCTAATTTTTAACCATTTAATTGCCAATATTTAATTACAAAAAAAAACAACTAAATATTGAATATTAAAGATTCATATTTATATGGATAGACTCTCATAGATATATATATATTATTTTGAGGGTTAAGAAGTTTAGGAGCAGTTTGGGGTGAAATTCTAATATGTTTCCATGTTCAGCAGGAAATCAGTTTATCATTAGATTTGATGAGACTTGTTGACATCTCAAAGGATAAAAACGGATAATTTATCACTCTTGGATCCAAAATGTTTTTCTGGGAGGCCTTGAATTTATAATCGTACCAATACTGCTCACAAGTCTTGACAACATTTCATTTTTCCTCCTGCTGGCCCAACTTATAGTGTGTAAGGAATAGATATTTTCCATTTACTTAGCATTGGGAGAGTCTGGCTTGAGTTCGACCCACAGCTGTGTTTGGACCAGCTGAGAGCTTTGGCAGAGCTGTAACAAGTCGGATATAATGGGACAGAAATGGCCAGACAATGACACTGAAGAGTCTGACAGTGGCTCACAGTCTGTCCGGACACACTCCGCAGGGACACCCTGTAGTCAACCAGATCTAAAAAAAAAAAAAAAACATATTTCAGAAATATTGAAAAGAGTCTTTCTGTAGAATGTTTCTAGCAATCCAAATCCCTACATCAGAATAACATGAAAGTGAAAAAGTGAAAGTGACGTGACATGTGGCCAAGTATGGTTACCCATACTCGGAATTAGTGCTCTGCATTTAACCCATCCTAAGTGCACACACACAGCAGTGAACACACACACACACTGTGAACACACACCCGGAGCAGTGGGCAGCCATTTACTTGCTCAAGGGCACCTCAGTCGTGGTATTGAAGGTGGAAGAGAGCGCTGTACATTCACTCCCCCCACCTACAATCCCTGCCGTAACCCTGCCGGTACAACCTTTGGGTTATGAGTCCAACTCTCTAACCATTAGGCCACGACTTCCCCTCTGAACTGGATCATGAACATGAACTGGATCTTGCCATTTCAAATTGATCAGATTCTTGCTCATTTTTAAAACTACTTCCGTTCTTCCTCCTGTAGTTCAAGACCCAATATAGCAAGAGGATCATTCACGTGAAGATGATCGTGAACGATTCGATATTCAACCTAACTAATGCCACCCAGGAGATTGCCCAAGAGGAAGTGATCCCTCTCCCGGGCACCACCAACGGGGTTAATGCCCTCGGGCTGGTGGTGTTTTCAATGTGCTTCGGCTTGATCATTGGGAATATGAAGGAACAGGGACAGGCTCTCAGAGACGTCTTCGACTCCCTCAACGAGGCCATCATGCGACTTGTTGCTATTATTATGTGGTGAGTGATTCCAGACACACAAACAGAAAAAAAAAAACTTTTTAAAAAGTAAAGTAGATTCAAAACTGTGTTAATGTAGCCTAGGGCGGGTTTTCCAATTCCAATAAACTTCAAGAGTGAGCCTAACATCAAGTGTTTCCTAAACAATAGCAATTTAAACAATTTGGCTCAAATAAAATGAAAAATATTATATTGAAAAATATTATCCTGAAAAGAAATGTATCATGGTTTTCTCAAAAATATTAAGCAGAACACGTTTTCAACAATGATAATAATAAGAAATGTTTCTTGAGCACCATATTAGAATTTCTGAAGAATCATGTGACACTGAAGACTGGAGTAATGGCTGCTTCAAATAGAAAATGGTTATTTTAAAAATGTAATAATATTTCACAATATTACTGTTTTACTGTATTTTTATCAGATAAATGGAATCTTGGTGAGCTCTTCTTTCAAAAACATTAAAAAAAATCTTACACACCTTAAACTTTTCAATGATTGTCTAAACTGTATGTAAATATGAACCATTATAATTTCAAAACCATAATAAATATTTATTACAATCCATTGGTATTTATTAATTGGAATTACATTTACGAAGAGGACTTGTTTTGTTTAGAATAGCAAAAATCAAGCTCAAGATTGACTACATTTTCATTGCTTGCCATGTAAGTAACTTAGAAAAAGACATTCATCATAATTCATCATAGATGTGTGACCCTTTTTCATGACCCCTTTTCCATCTGCATGTGTAACTCCTTTGGGAAACCTTATTAACAAGTGATGCTTTTGGATGCAGATCCCTGCTCCTTAATCAGTTTCTTTTCCACTGTTTGATAGTCGAGTTTAAAATAAAACAGAAATAACAAACCTGAATGGAGGTAAATGTATCTTTACACATCATATCCTATTCCCAGGTATGCACCAATTGGTATCCTCTTTCTGATTGCTGGAAAAATCGTGGAGATGGATGACATCACTGAAATGGGCGGTCAGCTCGGCATGTATACGATTACAGTAATAATTGGCCTCATGATACATGGCATGATCATTCTACCGACTTTGTACTTCGTCATCACACGGAAAAACCCCTTCATCTTCATCACGGGTTTGCTGCAGGCCCTCATCACGGCTCTCGGCACCTCTTCCAGGTAAGTCAGACAATGTCAAGCTGCCAAAATCAGGAATAATTTGCTCTCATTTCACTTGTTCATATATATTTTTTTTATCTCCCAGCTCAGCCACTCTTCCGGTTACCTTCAAATGCCTTGAGGAGAATAACAAAGTCGACAAACGAGTGACTCGATTCGTGCTGCCTGTTGGAGCAACAATCAACATGGATGGAACAGCGCTGTATGAAGCCCTGGCAGCCATCTTTATCGCCCAGGTTAACAACATGGAAATGAACCTTGGGCAGATCTTAACCATTAGGTGGGTTATTTTGAAATATAAATAATTATCTGATAATTTTCTCAGTTTCTGAGTATGATTAATATTCTTTTTAATAATACAGCATCACAGCGACTGCTGCAAGTATCGGGGCGGCCGGAATCCCTCAGGCTGGTCTGGTCACCATGGTGATTGTGCTGACCTCTGTCGGACTCCCAACCGATGACATCACCCTCATCATTGCAGTTGATTGGTTCCTGTGAGTGACCATTTATAGAATCTTGATTTGATTTGGTTTACAAGCTAATAACAATACCAAATATATTTCTTGAAGTATTTTGTGAAATAAGGCAAAACAAAATAGCATATTTTATTAAAATGACTGCGTTTGGCACTTTATCTTCCCTCTTATTTGGGACTCCCTTCATTTTTTTCCCATTATCAACCCAGGTGACACACTTTGATGTGTTCCCATGAGACTTGCTCCATTTTTTTTTTTCGTGAATTTCGTGTAATTCAATTGGTTTTAACATAGAAACGTAATTAGGTTGGCCAAATTAATCATTCCAGATAGATCCCCGCAAGTTCCACAGCTAAAAGAGACTCTTTTTAAACTAGGATGAGAACTGAGATGAAAGTAGGAAACTTTTTGACAACTAAACAAGCATCACCGCTATTTACCGTCTCAATAAATAGATTCTTCATTTCCTCCTTTCTTCACTTTTCCCTTGCACTTACAGGGATCGACTTCGCACAACAACTAACGTCCTGGGAGACTCTATAGGAGCTGGAATCATAGAGTTCCTGTCCAAAGATGAGCTTCAGAACAGCGATGTGGAGTTGGGGAGCTCAGTCCTGGAGGAGAATGAAGTGAAGAAACCTTATCAGATGATCCCTCAGGAGAACGAGTATGAGAACGAGAAACCGCCAGACAGCGAGACCAAGATGTAGAGGCTGCATATTCAACCCCCAACCAAGGATTTTTTGCGTGCTTGCGTTTATATATGTACAGTGGCCCCAAAAATATTTGAAGACTTAAAATACACTGTTAAGAATTGTAAGAATTGAATTGCTTTTAATTAGCAAATATCTAAATAAATGGCATTTATTTTAAAGAAATCTAGTACAAGCATGCTATTTAAGCAAAACACAAAGTATTTGGACACTTTCTGGTTGTCATATTTTGAATAATGTTTGTAATTAGGGATATGAACTATACTCGACTACATACATTCACAAAAAAATTATTTAAAAAGTGAAGTTAGTTTTGAGAAAATCTTCCAGATGCCATTCGTTTTGATATTTTGTTACCTATGCAGTAAAATTCATACATTTTTGAAGTGTTGCTTAAGTGTCCACATTTTTGTGGGGCCATTGTATATGTATATTTAGTTTTGTTTTTGAATATTTCATTTTCAAACTTCTTTTGACCTTTTACTGTAATTTTGTTCTTGTGCTTTGTCTCCTGTCTCCAGGTCATACCAGTTGTTAATTTGATTTGGCAGGAGAGTGTTACCTTGACAAAAATACATCATAATCATTTTTTGTATTGCTTTTTCGTTGTTTTAATAATTAGCTGAAATGGGAATCTATGTGGAAGGCATTGGTATGTTGGTGACCAGCATTCGTCACACAGGATATAATAGGAGCAGCAAGATTTAAACCTCAAGAGTGTTCAAACGAACAGGGTCATGAATGTACACAGGACTGATTTTTAAGCAGAAATTAATATCAGTAAATTATTCCTCACTCAAGTTGAGTATAACATGGGCAGGATTGCAAGATTAAAAACTCCTGGGCTCCGCATATGAAGTGATCATCTAAAAATGGAGTATAAAATGTCAAACTGTAAATATCAAGAGATAATTATGTTTAGCTTTGAAAGCTGCTTTACACATCTTTATGTATGAGAAGACTGAGTGTTTCAGCAGCTATTACAGCAGATATTTGAGTTTTCTCAGCAGCCCCGCACAATATATCCTAAATGAACATACACATACTTATGAGTTTATGAGATTTTTTTAATTGTTTTTTATTCTGCTACAGTTCATCCACTGACCCTTTTATTGCCATTTGCTAACATTAATGATAAATAGAAATAATATGTAGCTGCTACTGATTATTAATTGTAGGAAAATGGACTGAATGTCCCCAGTTCAATGGTTGCAATGACATGCAGAACTGAGTTATTATAAAAACTGTAAATCTTTTTGAAAACATGCTATAGACACAAGTTGGAGTCACATGTACTCAGCTGCAAACTGTGATCTTAAATTTGTTTGCCTTTTTTTAAATGCTTAAATTTTTCCATGTTGCTGTATATTTCCTGTCAAGTCCACAAAAAGCAAAATGGGTGATTAGAACTATAGAATAAAGAGCATACGGATGTTGTGTGTTAAATATAGTTTTGAATTAAATGGAGAGTGGCGATGCATTGTGTGGGGATTTTTTGTTTAAAGGTGACATATCATGAAAATCTGACTTTTCCAGGTTTTAAGTGCTATAATCAGGTCCCCAGTGCATCTACCAACCAAGGAAACGTGAAAAAGATTAACCCAGTAACTTTGTGTTTTGGTAATCCTTTTTCTGCAAGCGTCTGAGAAAACGAGCGCATCTGATTTAGCTCCTTTGGTGACGTGGCAAAGGGATCTCATTATAATATTACCGCCCCTTAATCTGTAAGTTTCCACCCACAGCGCCGTCATTGTGTTTTCGCAAGCGACAACGGTGTACCAGCTCTAATGCCATGGCGAAAGTTTGAGCAAAACATGCTAACTGTTCTGCCTTTGGCTACACAGACGAGCACTAATTTAGATTTACTAATTTAGACATCACTATTTAGAGTGCCAGCCTCAGAGGAGGAGCAGCAGCTCATTTGCATTTAAAGAGACAGGCACGAAAAACAGCTGTGTTTCTGCTTCCATTCAAAATAGGCATTTTCAAAATGAAATAATAAATGATCTGTTGAGTATTTTGAGTTGAAATTTCACAGACACATTCTGGGGACACCAGAGACTTATATTACATATTGTAAAAAGGGGCATAATATGTCTCCTTTAATTATAAATGAGTAGTTTTTAACAAACTCTGCTTTGATATTGGAGAATTAATGAATAGAATGTGGGATATGATTAATATATTCACATATATGTATTAAAGATGGCAAGAAAAGCTTGGATAAATAGTTTCTACAAATAAAGGAAAGCTAAAAAATGGTAAATAAACCTATAGTTCACACCATAAGAAACAAATTTCTAACCTATTGGATCATTAAAAATTAGCATATGCTGCCATCTAGTGGACAATGGCTTTCTTCAGGCGACAAAAGCTCCATTACAATAGAGTCTACTGTACTGTCTAAATTGGCTGAATGCATTATGCACCGCATTGTTATTAAAACAATAATGAAAGAACATATTTGCTATAGTTTAGGGAAAAGTGTGCATGTCACTGTGATGATAGCTTAAAGAACATGTTTTCTTTTCTTTTTCTTTCTTTATTTTAATATATATTTTACATATTTTATTTATTTTCTTTTTCTTTCTTTTAAAAGAAAGAAGTTCAAAACCCTCCTATATTAGAATATTATTTGAGAATTCTGTCCTCAAGACAAATATAAATGCAAACAGTTTATGCTAATTGTTGGCCAGTGGCTTTCTATTTTTGTTCATTTCCTTTTTTCACAGTTTAACTGTTTAATACTCGTTTTGCTGTTTAAATTTGGCTAAAAAGCCAAATAAATATTATTTAATTGCAGGTTCCATAGTGACAGTTTGTTACGGTGTGAATGCACGTTTTGATGTTAGGGCACGTTATCACAAAAGGGCACGTTATCACAAAAGGTCAATAGATGTTCAGTGAACTGCATAGTTTTTCCAGGTGCAAATGTTTAATAGTCACGAGTTTAAGGTATGTGTCTATACCATAGACTGTATAAAAAGATCTATACCGAAGTTACAGTGTGACAACTGTCCCCTATTATGCCTAAAATAACGGCCATTATTAGTTTAGTACCGTAAGAGGGCGCAATTGAGCTCGTATCCAGATGCATATACTAGCATGAACAAATACCTTGGTTGAATATTCATATCGTGTCATATCTACGTTCATTAAATAATAATAATAACAATAATAATCAGATTTTAATAAGTCAATCAATTTTCTGATAGTAATTTTACAAGTCAACGCAAGACAGGTGAGTAGGGTTAAATTTTTTACTAATAGATATCACCATATCTCCAGTTGATTAATTGCAATACATAAGTAAAATTAGAATTACAAGTTTTCTGAAATGTTATATTTAAATATGCATTATCCAATTAAAAAGCACTAAATTGCATACATTTCCAGAACAGAAATCTAAACATTTACATAAACCCTGGTTAAATGGGCTCAATGCATGAGAAAAAATTGAAATCTACATTAAAGGGACATTAAAACAGAAAATTATGTTGTGTATTTGGTGTAATGCAATGTGTTTATGCGGTTTAAGGTTAAAAAAAAAAAACACATTATTTTCCACATAATGTACATTATTGTTGCTCCTCTATGCCCCGCCTTTCTGAAACGCGTCGATTTTTACAAAGCTCATCGGTCTGAAAAGCGAGGTGTACGCTGATTGGCCAGCTATCTAGTGCGTTGTGATTGGCTGAATACCTCAACCGAGTGACGGAAATGTTACGCCCCTTACCATACTGTGATGCCGTCTCCCAGCACTACAAGACAACACCAATAAAACTCATTACAAACGAGGCATTTGTTGCATCCAGTGGGGACATAATTACTGATTATAATGACTTATACTGTCTTTTTACACGTTGCGTATCGCGCTGCGTAAACCTAAAACCATGTCTGCATTTGTGATAGGAGAAATGACAAACAACAAGCGCTACGCTACACTGCTTAAAACTCACGTTTTAATCGTCAGTGGTAAATCCTTTAAATATAAAAAAGTACTTGCAGGCTGTGAGTCAGAAGCGCCAGACTGTCCTTGCAAAGTTGGAACTGCCCCACTTTATAGAAACAGCCTTTGTGCCACAGAGGCATTGTAGGCTACTCTGCAGGATCAGGAAACAGTCCTCCATAAAATGCGCTGGACACATCTGAATATTTGGGTACACATCTGAATATTTGAGTTGAACTGTTCTGGAACAGTGTTGTAAATACAACTTAACCACTGATTTCTAGTTGTGTCCTCTTTTGGAGGACCAAACAAATTAGTTTCACTTTCACAACGAAACACACAGCATCACAGAAGGCGGACTTGAGAATGGCGGCCGGCAGATTCGATGAAGGAGCATCCGGCAACCACATGTGACGACCCCGGGCTGGACTCAGCTTTGTCCACGGTGAAAGCCGATCTGGCGATCCACAGCGCGAAATTTATGTATTTCCTCAGCAACCAGCACGGATCAGCTCTAGGCATGACGAAGCAGATATCGTCCTCTTTTGGAAGGCCAAACAAAGTAGTTTCGCTTTCACAACGAAACACACAGCGTCTTCACGACATGGCGGCGGCAACAATACTACAGCGAGAATAAAAGTTATGCCTTCTTTC
>NW_015544227.1:870781-878671 GCF_001515605.1 Sinocyclocheilus anshuiensis | reverse complement strand
ATGGCGGCGGCGGCAGCAACAATACTACAGCGAGAATAAAAGTTACACCTTCTTTCTTTGCCATTTGGGCAGTGTTATGCAAATCTTCCCACATCTTGACGTAGACATGTGGGGGCGTGTTTAAACGAGGCGTTTTACGAGCGCGTGGACAAGTCTTAACTTTTATAAAGAATATCTCTTTTGGTTTGAGACTTTAGTCTTTGCAACTTTAGGGATCCTATGCACGAACAGCTTGTAACACTCCAAAGAGAAAGGAAAATTTGAAATTGCATGACCCCTTTAATAAAATTAATTAAACTAAAAATTAATAAAATAAACACTTAAATGTGTATTTTAGATGTTTGCTTTCCACTACTCTGATTGTTATGGAAGCAAAATAGCCCAAAACCCCAAAATTGACCAGTGTGTGAAAAAAAAACAATGTGTTTGCTGTAGTGTTTTGTCTTAAATGAAAACGTGTATTTTCCTTTTAAGCCTTCACGTTATTTATACACATTTAATGAACACACGTCTCAGACGTTTGAATTACTGTAATATTAGAAAGCAAAAGTGTGAATGAGTAGAGAAGAAGATAGGAGGCAGAGGACAGCAGTGTGAAGGATGATAGAGGAGAGGATGGGAAGCAGGGGATGGAAGGAGGGAAGGGGAGGAGAGCAGGCAGCGGAAATCGGCGGGTCGCTGCTGGTTGGTTCGGCGCCGGTGGAGGGAGTCATTCCTGCTGCAGTGCTTCCGGTCGGCATTTTGTTCTGCGAGAGAGAGAGAGAGTCTGTGTGGATTCTTTTATGAGCGCCCAGGAGCCTTTCGGCACCGAATCCTTTCTGCCATCGTCCGGAGTAAAGTGCGAGCTTCCGCGGGCGCCTGCGAGAAGAATGACCGCCGCCCGTCCGTCTTCATGTTTGCAGTGAGAGGAAGCGGTGCGACCCGGATTATTGTTGTGAGAGGGACACAGCGAGCCCGAACCCCTCCACCTTCACCTTTCAACAACAGAGCCTCAGGTAAATGCGCCGGACCCGTTTCGCTGGTTCCGAGCGGGAAAACAGAGTAGCCCGGTGTCGGGGTGGGACGTGCTTTGGACTTTCCTAAAGGTTATCGGTGTTGTGCAGCCCTCGCTCAGTGTTAGCATACGCGTTAGCTCGGTGCGGGCCCGCAAGCGAATCCGCGGTTCGGATGGTTCGCGAACGTAAAGGCCAAACCTGGCCGGTTAAAATGACTCAACCGGTTCAGGGGGCTCATCTGGAGATGCAGGTGTGCAGCTGAACCTTAAGCCCGGAGATAGGAGTCATACAGGCCTGCAGCTCCGCAGACCAGAGTAAACAATACTGTCCTCTCATAGTAAACCTCATTCACCTTCCATCAGAGTAAACAGTACTGTGCTTTTAAAGTAACACCGTTTTCAGCATCTGTCAGAGTACACAAAATCATATCAAAACAATCCTTATTAACTAGAAATTTGAATAAACAATACTCTCATATTCGAGGAAAACTTATTAGCCAGCAGAGTATAAACAAAAATCATATTAAGGAATTCTCATTCGCAGTCTGTCAGAATAAACAAAACTCACGCCTTATTTACCATTTAGCTCAGTAAACAATACCATAACCATCAAGATTAGATAGTAAACCTGATTAATTAACTATCCAATAAACAATACTCCCCTCTTAAAGCTGAACTTATGAAACATCAGAATAGTTTGATTAATGAGATCCACAACATCTAATTAGAGCAAACCTTTGAGAATCTGTCAAAGTAAAGAGCAAACAATGCACTCATATTGAATAATACTGGCCTTTAATAATTAATCTGAGAAAATCTATAATCAGATATCTATCAGTCATGGTTTTGGCAGAATAATTATCCAAATATTCATAACTAGCTGGCTTTGTGAAGGGAATATAAATGAATTATTGGAATCTAAAGGGCTTTACCTGCAGCTCAATATACTTCATTTACTAAGGCAAATATGAAATGAGTTGCGATGACCGTTTACTGTCAATTATCTCTGAATATAAAGGTTTGTTAAAGCATATATTAATTAATTAAAGTCATGGTGAGATTAGTAATATCTTAAAACATTTATAATGCTCAAACTCTGAATGTTTATGACAGTAATAGGTGTTTATAAAGAACAGAATTATCAGTCTTTTATAAACAAAAACTTTCAGTAACTCATATCTAAACTGTTATTTTTATAGATATTTTATATATTTTAAAACAGAATATTGAGCCTTTATTGATTTAAAAATGCAGTTTGGGTTTGAAAGATTTATGACAGCAAAGAATGAATGAATGAATGAAATGCTGCATGGATTCAGTTAGCTTTAGTAGTTCTTATCCAAAACATGCACAAATCAAAAACCAAATATAAATTTAAAGTTCTCTGTCTGTTGAAAAGATTCTGTCTTCATAACGGTAGATTCAGAGAAGGGATTACAGTTGAAATCGCTCACAATTATGACAAAACTGTCAGATTTGTTGGTTTAAATTGCTGTGGTGTTTTATTGGAGCAGCTGGTGCTGGAGAAACATTGAGCTGTGGCTGTAATCTGGGAATGAGATTTCACATAGGAGAACTATATTAATATATTTACCTTTAATACATTAAAAGACATGATAAAGCTTGTCCTGAGCTGAAATGTAGTGTTTTTAAATGACTTGCCAGTTCACCATAATTTGATGATTTTGTGGTATATTTTTTCTTGTCATCTTTCATTTTTACTTGGATACATTTTTGTGTAATAAGAAATAGCACTTTTCCTGGTTTTGTTGCACTATTGCACTGTTGTCTAGTCCGTCAGTACTACAAATTAGAAGTATTTTGTTATTTTTATTATTATTATTAATAATAATAATAACATATCGTAGTCAAGAGGAAATGAAAAATTAGCCTGAATATCGTTTGTTAAACATTTAAAAATAATCAATAATGGTTGTAGTCTAGAAAAAGAAAACTATATTGGTCAGTTTGTTCTTGTTCTTACATAGGCCATTACCATCTGAAATGTAAAAATCTTTTGCAATTCATCTTAAGTAATTTTTTCTTATTAGTTGTATTTTCTGAATGTTTCCTCCATTCCACTGCTTCCAGTTGCTCTTATAGCAGTAAAGCGCGGGGCATCCACAGGCAGCGGCACGTCTTTTATGTTTTGGAATTGATGTTGGAGTCTCACTGAGACTGGTGGTTTTCTAGAGGAAACGATTGGCTCTTGAGCAGCTGAATGCAGCTGAAGCCAAACTCTATGTTCTTCCAAATTAGTTGCAACCATCTGGGGAAGACCTTTCTGTTTCAGCAGGACTGTGTCTCCTGCAGCCTGTCCCACTGCCTGATGGGAAACCCTCCTAGAGGAGTGGAGGCAGTTATAGAAGCATAGGGGGAGGGGTAACTACAAAATAAAGCCCATTTGATGAGCAGATGCGCGTGTAGTTTTGGCTTTGCTTGGTGCCTCTTTTGTTCTGTACATAATGCATATGGTAAGTTTAAAATGAAGGTTTTTGTTTTGTGACTCCATTATTTATTTTATAGATAGTTACCTCCTTTAATATTTCCACGTTTTAAATTTCAGATTTCCAGATGTCAGTGCTTGCCATCAGTGTCATGTTTATTAAAACATTGAGTTATGTTGAACTAGTGATCATGTTATGCGGAAAAATGTGGTGTTTGCAAAGTTTTCATCACTATTATGGAGATGAAACTAGTTGTGAAAAAATATACACTACCATTCAAAAGTCTGGGGTTGGTAAGATTTTTTTGTTGTTGTTGTTAAAAGTAGTCTTATACTCACAAAGTCTGCATATATTTGATCAGTAATACAGTACAAGCAGTAATATTATTAAATATTATTACAATTTAAAATAACTGTTTTCTATTTTAATACATTTTAAAATCGATTCCTGTGATGCAAACCTGAGTATTCAGCAGCCATTACTCCAGTCTTCAGTGTCACATGATCCTTCAGAAATCATTCTAATAGGATGATTTGCTGCTCAAAAACATTTCTTTTGATTATAAATGTTGAAAACAGTTGTGCTGCTTAATATTTTTGTGGAAACCGTTTTCAGAATTCTTTCATGAATAGAAGGTTCAAAAGGACAGCAAAATGTAAATGCTGTGTAAGATTGTCACTTTTGATCATATTAATGAATAAAAGCAAAATGAATGTAATAACTTGATTTGTTCTGTTTTCTGGTTTCCTTGCTTTCCTTGTCTATATTTTTGTAGCATTAAAGCATTTGAATGAAACATTTCTAAAGGTGTTTTAATTGCAATACTGTGCTATTGTTTCCATATGTCAGCACAGAAAGTGTTCAAGTACTGAACCTGATAATTATGTCATTTTGTCCTTTTCTTTCTCTTGCAGCAAAAGATGTAATGGTGGATCAGTGAGCAGCGACACTGAGCGACCTGTGCATCCACGCGAGCTCCCTGCCCTTCTTCAGCATGAATGGGGATATGCCTCATGTTCCTATCACCACTCTCGCTGGGATCGCAAGCCTCACTGACCGTAAGTTGCACAAATGCTTGGTACCTGAACTTGTGTAACAAACCTTCCTTAACTAATTATTTATGCACGCTGTGTCTCTTAAAGATGCTTTTAAAAATGTAATGTTAATTATTTAACAATTATGACATAACTTTTATAACTGAAATTATTAGATAATAGAGTGCTATCAGGACAGAGTTCATAGTGTTCAGCTCATCATTTGACTTGAACATGGTGGCCGCCATAAGAGGGAGACCATCCTTATGTAGAATAAAACATTTTTTTGTCGTACACAGATAAACAAATTTATCAAATTAAGTACTATTGATTTCTCTTTGAGTGTGAAAATTACTTGGTGTACCTTCAAAAGTGTAAATATTCATCCAGATGGTATATACTGAAGAATATGCTCTTTTGATTGGTTATCGAAGATGTTGATTAAATGTCTGTTCATACCTTTCATATTGATAGGGCTTGAACTTGATTTGAACAGGCAATCATTTTTTTGTGACTGGATCAAAACTGGAAGTCCTGAAGAAATTAGTGAAATATTTCACGCCTCCTGTTGTGATAAGGAATAACTAATTTTTTTGTGTGTTTATTTCTCAGTGTTAAATCAGCTGCCTCTCCCTTCCCCTCTACCTGTCACCACCACTAAGAGCCTGCTGTATAATGGGAGGATCGCCGAGGAGGTCAGCTGTCTGCTGTCCCGGCGGGACGACACTCTTGTGTCCCAGCTGGCACACAGCCTCAACCAGGTGTCCACCGAGCACATGTGGGTATCTCACCTTGGCCTCCTTCCTTCAGTACATCCTCAACAAATGTGTTTATCATACATGATATGTAAAATATCTGTGAATCTCATTCCATCTTTGTGATTTTACATGCAGAGAGCTGAAGGACAACTTGGGCAGTGATGACCCGGAAGGAGATGTGCCTCTACTGCTGCAGACGGTGTTGTCCAGGAACCCCAATGTCTTCAGGGAGAAAAGTACGCCCACCCGATATGGGGTTCAGGGCGGTAAGGAGAAACTGCAGAAATAAAGCTGTTTAGTCTGGGCATGCTTTTATTCTGTGATCTCTGTTAGAGCTCCCTGGATTAGAAATCCCATTTTTTGTATTTTCCAGACTGTAGTTAGTGTTAATTAGTGGTAATATTAATTATAATTTTAGATGTATGAAACTGCCATAATATAATCATTTTACATTTTGGCTCTGGGCATGCACTATTGTTCAAAAGTTTGGGATCGGCAAGTTATTTTTTTTTTCTGAAAAAAGTCGCTTACGCTCACTGAGGCTTGCATTTATTTAATCAAGCACAGTTCAAAACAGATGTTCTGCTTAATATTTTTATGGAAAATATGATGCATTTTATTCCAGATGCTATGATGAATATAAAGTTCAAAAGAACATACGTCTTTGCTGTCAGTTTTGATAAATCCTTGATTCTTTGATGCATCCTTGCTGGAAAAAAAATGATTAACTTTAAATTATTACTGACCTGCAAACTTTTAAACTGTAGTGTATATATGAAAGTATTGTAAGTGTTACATTTTTTTTGGTATTTGGGTCACAAAATTATTTTATTGGTGACTGAGTTTAATCTAACTCATTGGAGTTCTAGTCAGATGGCATGACAAATGTGAGCTTGAATTGCCATGTCATTTGCCCCATGAAGTCAACATTTTAAACCCATGGTTTGTTGATGGTCTTTGTTTTATGCTTTGAAGGTTTAATGCAACAGCCAATGATACCACCATACAAGATGCCTCAGAATTCAATGCATGGAAGTCCGGCGTCAAACTACCAGCAAACCACTATAACTCCGAGCCCTCCCAGGTACTGTTCCAGTTTCCTTTTTATTTGGGTTAGATAGGTAAGTGGCAAACAGCATACCGTTTTAACTCCATCTAGTGTGATTAAAAAAACCTGGTTCCATTTCCAGTATGTATACTGACCAGTTCTGCTCTTACTCAACAGCCGATATGTTCAACCTCAGGCAGGTTCTGGTACCAGGTACATGCCCCAGCAGAACAGCCCAGTGCCCAGCCCGTATGCACCACAGAGCCCCGCAGGCTACATGCAGTACAGCCACCCACCCAACTACCCTCAGCACCAACAGATCCAGCAAGGTGAGTCTCCAGTCTCCTCTCTAAAGAGAACCTCAAGAGGATTGTCACCATTTTCATTATCTGTAGTCTTAAAACACCTCAAGGCTCAAGGAAAAGTGGTTTTAATAAGATTTGTTCTTAGTGAATCTTCTTTTATCCACGTCCCTTGCTGAATGATATGTGAAACCATCCCTGGCTGTTAAAATCAAAAACTGAAACGTGTATTCAGTTTCTTAATGCATGTTCTTGTTCTTATTGTGAAAAATTAATCAATGCAGATTATTCCAAATAAAAATAAATCGGTGCATAAGTTTTTTCTGTATTGCAGTATCCGTATCCAGTCCAATAGTTCCTGGTGGTATGAGAAACATCCATGACAACAAGGTCTCCTGTCAAGTGTCGGGTAACTCCAACCATAATGCGAGGCATTGCTCCAACGATGAGTACATCAGCATTGTCCAGAGACTTGGAAATGATGTGAGTGCTTGCCAACAGAAGTTTTTATAACCCGACGTATATTTCTGCCTCCAAATTATTTTTCCTTCATTCGATTGTGCCTGGATCTGTATTAACAGCACATTTTTCAACCTGTGTTTTCACAGGAGAGTGACCCCGCTTTGAGAAACGCCTCCTTTCCTGTACGCTCCGTCTGCTCCCCTGCTGGAAGTGAAGGGACTCCGAAAGGTAGATTGAACCTCCATTTTTGTACCTATACCATTTTTAGATGGGTATGCTTTTAGGTCCCTACTTTAACTCCTACTGGTCTCTTTTCACATTGTACTTTGGGTACGTTTGCAGCAGTCTCACCCGTGAGTACCACAGTGCTTACTAGTGCCACATGTGTACCACTGTAAGTAGGTAGCAATGCAGGGTGAGACATTGCCAGATTCACTGTTTAATTTGTGTTATTGTCACTTTGAACATACATCCTTTACACATATGCTTGTACTTGTCTGTATAGTATGAGTATGCTTGCTGTTCTCCCAAGAAAATATATTCAGAGACAAGCAGCTGTGAGAAATAATACTCTCCTCTTGTTAAGTTGTGATGTAAGGAATACTGTTTCTGGGTCCAAGCCTCTACTTTTTTCATTTGAGAATATTGTCTCAAACAGACAGACAGAATGTGGATATGCAAAGATGCCGAAATTAAACCAACCAAACTCTGACAAACTGGTTCATTCCAAAAGCTTATTATGTTGCCATATTGCTGATTTACACAGAAGTATGATTTTTCAACTTTATGTTGGTTAAATTTCAGTTGGATCTCGGCCGCCCTTGATTCTTCAGTCTCCTCCACCC
>NW_015544227.1:861076-866802 GCF_001515605.1 Sinocyclocheilus anshuiensis | reverse complement strand
AGCAGGACTGTGTCTCCTGCAGCCTGTCCCACTGCCTGATGGGAAACCCTCCTAGAGGAGTGGAGGCAGTTATAGAAGCATAGGGGGAGGGGTAACTACAAAATAAAGCCCATTTGATGAGCAGATGCGCGTGTAGTTTTGGCTTTGCTTGGTGCCTCTTTTGTTCTGTACATAATGCATATGGTAAGTTTAAAATGAAGGTTTTTGTTTTGTGACTCCATTATTTATTTTATAGATAGTTACCTCCTTTAATATTTCCACGTTTTAAATTTCAGATTTCCAGATGTCAGTGCTTGCCATCAGTGTCATGTTTATTAAAACATTGAGTTATGTTGAACTAGTGATCATGTTATGCGGAAAAATGTGGTGTTTGCAAAGTTTTCATCACTATTATGGAGATGAAACTAGTTGTGAAAAAATATACACTACCATTCAAAAGTCTGGGGTTGGTAAGATTTTTTTGTTGTTGTTGTTAAAAGTAGTCTTATACTCACAAAGTCTGCATATATTTGATCAGTAATACAGTACAAGCAGTAATATTATTAAATATTATTACAATTTAAAATAACTGTTTTCTATTTTAATACATTTTAAAATCGATTCCTGTGATGCAAACCTGAGTATTCAGCAGCCATTACTCCAGTCTTCAGTGTCACATGATCCTTCAGAAATCATTCTAATAGGATGATTTGCTGCTCAAAAACATTTCTTTTGATTATAAATGTTGAAAACAGTTGTGCTGCTTAATATTTTTGTGGAAACCGTTTTCAGAATTCTTTCATGAATAGAAGGTTCAAAAGGACAGCAAAATGTAAATGCTGTGTAAGATTGTCACTTTTGATCATATTAATGAATAAAAGCAAAATGAATGTAATAACTTGATTTGTTCTGTTTTCTGGTTTCCTTGCTTTCCTTGTCTATATTTTTGTAGCATTAAAGCATTTGAATGAAACATTTCTAAAGGTGTTTTAATTGCAATACTGTGCTATTGTTTCCATATGTCAGCACAGAAAGTGTTCAAGTACTGAACCTGATAATTATGTCATTTTGTCCTTTTCTTTCTCTTGCAGCAAAAGATGTAATGGTGGATCAGTGAGCAGCGACACTGAGCGACCTGTGCATCCACGCGAGCTCCCTGCCCTTCTTCAGCATGAATGGGGATATGCCTCATGTTCCTATCACCACTCTCGCTGGGATCGCAAGCCTCACTGACCGTAAGTTGCACAAATGCTTGGTACCTGAACTTGTGTAACAAACCTTCCTTAACTAATTATTTATGCACGCTGTGTCTCTTAAAGATGCTTTTAAAAATGTAATGTTAATTATTTAACAATTATGACATAACTTTTATAACTGAAATTATTAGATAATAGAGTGCTATCAGGACAGAGTTCATAGTGTTCAGCTCATCATTTGACTTGAACATGGTGGCCGCCATAAGAGGGAGACCATCCTTATGTAGAATAAAACATTTTTTTGTCGTACACAGATAAACAAATTTATCAAATTAAGTACTATTGATTTCTCTTTGAGTGTGAAAATTACTTGGTGTACCTTCAAAAGTGTAAATATTCATCCAGATGGTATATACTGAAGAATATGCTCTTTTGATTGGTTATCGAAGATGTTGATTAAATGTCTGTTCATACCTTTCATATTGATAGGGCTTGAACTTGATTTGAACAGGCAATCATTTTTTTGTGACTGGATCAAAACTGGAAGTCCTGAAGAAATTAGTGAAATATTTCACGCCTCCTGTTGTGATAAGGAATAACTAATTTTTTTGTGTGTTTATTTCTCAGTGTTAAATCAGCTGCCTCTCCCTTCCCCTCTACCTGTCACCACCACTAAGAGCCTGCTGTATAATGGGAGGATCGCCGAGGAGGTCAGCTGTCTGCTGTCCCGGCGGGACGACACTCTTGTGTCCCAGCTGGCACACAGCCTCAACCAGGTGTCCACCGAGCACATGTGGGTATCTCACCTTGGCCTCCTTCCTTCAGTACATCCTCAACAAATGTGTTTATCATACATGATATGTAAAATATCTGTGAATCTCATTCCATCTTTGTGATTTTACATGCAGAGAGCTGAAGGACAACTTGGGCAGTGATGACCCGGAAGGAGATGTGCCTCTACTGCTGCAGACGGTGTTGTCCAGGAACCCCAATGTCTTCAGGGAGAAAAGTACGCCCACCCGATATGGGGTTCAGGGCGGTAAGGAGAAACTGCAGAAATAAAGCTGTTTAGTCTGGGCATGCTTTTATTCTGTGATCTCTGTTAGAGCTCCCTGGATTAGAAATCCCATTTTTTGTATTTTCCAGACTGTAGTTAGTGTTAATTAGTGGTAATATTAATTATAATTTTAGATGTATGAAACTGCCATAATATAATCATTTTACATTTTGGCTCTGGGCATGCACTATTGTTCAAAAGTTTGGGATCGGCAAGTTATTTTTTTTTTCTGAAAAAAGTCGCTTACGCTCACTGAGGCTTGCATTTATTTAATCAAGCACAGTTCAAAACAGATGTTCTGCTTAATATTTTTATGGAAAATATGATGCATTTTATTCCAGATGCTATGATGAATATAAAGTTCAAAAGAACATACGTCTTTGCTGTCAGTTTTGATAAATCCTTGATTCTTTGATGCATCCTTGCTGGAAAAAAAATGATTAACTTTAAATTATTACTGACCTGCAAACTTTTAAACTGTAGTGTATATATGAAAGTATTGTAAGTGTTACATTTTTTTTGGTATTTGGGTCACAAAATTATTTTATTGGTGACTGAGTTTAATCTAACTCATTGGAGTTCTAGTCAGATGGCATGACAAATGTGAGCTTGAATTGCCATGTCATTTGCCCCATGAAGTCAACATTTTAAACCCATGGTTTGTTGATGGTCTTTGTTTTATGCTTTGAAGGTTTAATGCAACAGCCAATGATACCACCATACAAGATGCCTCAGAATTCAATGCATGGAAGTCCGGCGTCAAACTACCAGCAAACCACTATAACTCCGAGCCCTCCCAGGTACTGTTTCAGTTTCCTTTTTATTTGGGTTAGATAGGTAAGTGGCAAACAGCATACCGTTTTAACTCCATCTAGTGTGATTAAAAAAACCTGGTTCCATTTCCAGTATGTATACTGACCAGTTCTGCTCTTACTCAACAGCCGATATGTTCAACCTCAGGCAGGTTCTGGTACCAGGTACATGCCCCAGCAGAACAGCCCAGTGCCCAGCCCGTATGCACCACAGAGCCCCGCAGGCTACATGCAGTACAGCCACCCACCCAACTACCCTCAGCACCAACAGATCCAGCAAGGTGAGTCTCCAGTCTCCTCTCTAAAGAGAACCTCAAGAGGATTGTCACCATTTTCATTATCTGTAGTCTTAAAACACCTCAAGGCTCAAGGAAAAGTGGTTTTAATAAGATTTGTTCTTAGTGAATCTTCTTTTATCCACGTCCCTTGCTGAATGATATGTGAAACCATCCCTGGCTGTTAAAATCAAAAACTGAAACGTGTATTCAGTTTCTTAATGCATGTTCTTGTTCTTATTGTGAAAAATTAATCAATGCAGATTATTCCAAATAAAAATAAATCGGTGCATAAGTTTTTTCTGTATTGCAGTATCCGTATCCAGTCCAATAGTTCCTGGTGGTATGAGAAACATCCATGACAACAAGGTCTCCTGTCAAGTGTCGGGTAACTCCAACCATAATGCGAGGCATTGCTCCAACGATGAGTACATCAGCATTGTCCAGAGACTTGGAAATGATGTGAGTGCTTGCCAACAGAAGTTTTTATAACCCGACGTATATTTCTGCCTCCAAATTATTTTTCCTTCATTCGATTGTGCCTGGATCTGTATTAACAGCACATTTTTCAACCTGTGTTTTCACAGGAGAGTGACCCCGCTTTGAGAAACGCCTCCTTTCCTGTACGCTCCGTCTGCTCCCCTGCTGGAAGTGAAGGGACTCCGAAAGGTAGATTGAACCTCCATTTTTGTACCTATACCATTTTTAGATGGGTATGCTTTTAGGTCCCTACTTTAACTCCTACTGGTCTCTTTTCACATTGTACTTTGGGTACGTTTGCAGCAGTCTCACCCGTGAGTACCACAGTGCTTACTAGTGCCACATGTGTACCACTGTAAGTAGGTAGCAATGCAGGGTGAGACATTGCCAGATTCACTGTTTAATTTGTGTTATTGTCACTTTGAACATACATCCTTTACACATATGCTTGTACTTGTCTGTATAGTATGAGTATGCTTGCTGTTCTCCCAAGAAAATATATTCAGAGACAAGCAGCTGTGAGAAATAATACTCTCCTCTTGTTAAGTTGTGATGTAAGGAATACTGTTTCTGGGTCCAAGCCTCTACTTTTTTCATTTGAGAATATTGTCTCAAACAGACAGACAGAATGTGGATATGCAAAGATGCCGAAATTAAACCAACCAAACTCTGACAAACTGGTTCATTCCAAAAGCTTATTATGTTGCCATATTGCTGATTTACACAGAAGTATGATTTTTCAACTTTATGTTGGTTAAATTTCAGTTGGATCTCGGCCGCCCTTGATTCTTCAGTCTCCTCCACCCTACACCTCCCCAAGAGATGCTGCTCCTGACCTCCTGTTGGACTCACCTGAACGGAAAAAGAAACAGAAAAAATTAATGAAAGAGGAGGGGGGTAAAGGTGCCATGTATGACATTGTCAGCTCACCCACTAAAGACTCCACAAAGCTAACAATAAAGTTGTCTCGAGTGAAGTCTTCTGAGACTGAGCAGTCAGCTGAGCCATTATCGGTGGTAGAGCATGGCTCAGAGGCTGAGAATGAACTATCGTGCAATAGCTTACCATATCACCGGAACCCCCAGGAACGGCTCTCCACAGGTCAGTGTCTATCGGGTGAGCAGTCGGCCTACCAGCAGTTTCCTGTACTACAGAACACTGGGGCACTTGCAGCCAAGCAACCCGGGGTAGTTAGTGGAACCCCCTACGACGAGGCAGAGCTGGATGCTCTTGCTGAGATCGAAAGGATTGAGAGGGAATCCGCTATAGAACGAGAACGCTGCTCTAAGGAAGTTCAAGATAAAGGTTGTGTTTATTTTCTAGTTGTCACTTGATGTGCATGCTTTTAATCGATTATCTAGTAATCTGTATGACAGCTTTTATTACTGGTGCCTATAAAGGTTAACATGCTAGCAACGCTCATAACTACAACTGCTAGCAATGCCCTTGCACCCACTCAGAACATCCAATCAACCACATCATAATATAGTAACAACTTGCCTTACCAATTGCAAAGCAGTTCCCTGGCACCCACCCAGAACATCCAAGCAACCACATCATAATATAGTAACAACTTGCCTTACCAATTGCAAAGCAGTTCCCTGGCACCCACCCAGAACATCCAAGCAACCACATCATAATATAGTAACAACTTGCCTTACCAATTGCAAAGCAGTTCCCTGGCACCCACCCAGAACATCCTAGCAATCTCATCATAATATAGTAACAACTTGCCTTACCAATTGCAAAGCAGGACCCTGGCAGCTACCCCAGAACATCCTAGCAAACACATAGTAACATGCTAGAAACTAGGGCTGCACGATTAATCGCATGCGATATTTAACGCGCATCTTGTCAGAAAGCCGGTTCTGTAATCAGCGGTAAATCTCCATCACCTGCGTGCTTTCACATTGAGCAGCATTAACTA
>NW_015544227.1:844182-858640 GCF_001515605.1 Sinocyclocheilus anshuiensis | reverse complement strand
TCAGTGAACAACGGCTCTGTGTAGTTAATGCTGCTCAATGTGAAAGCACGCAGGTGATGGAGATTTACCGCTGATTACACTTTCTGATTTCTGACAAGATGCGCGTTAAATATCGCATGCGATTAATCGTGCAGCCCTACTAGAAACAACAACTTAGATCGTGCAGCCCTACTAGAAACCAATCAGAACAACTTAGCAACCACAAAGCAATGTCCTAGCAACATCTACAACCACGTTTTAACTGTTGTTAGAGCAACCATTCAGAATACTTCAAGAACCACACAGTAGCATCCTGACAACCACCCTTAACTTCCTTGGTAACTGGAAAGCAACACCCTAGCAACCACTACAAACAATTCAGAACAACTAAAAAAACACATAGTAGGATCCTGGTGCCCACCCTGAACATCCTAGCAATGCATAGTATCATAATAACACCTTACCTTAGCAACTGCAAAGCAGTTCCCTAGCACCCACCCAGAACATCTTAGCAGCCACATTGTAATACTGTATAGTAACACCTTACCTTACCAATTGCAAAGCAGGACCCTGGCAATCACCCAAGAACATCCTAGCAACCATGTAGTAGCATGCTAGAAACCAATCAGAAAAACTTGGCAACCACAAAGCAATATCCTGACAACCATCCACAACCATGTAGTAACTTTCTAACAACCATTCAGAATACCTTAAGAACCACATAGCAGCATCCTGGAAGCAACCCTGAATTTTCTAGTAAGACCTTCCTCGGCAACTGCTAAGCAACACCCTGGCAAACATCCTGAACATCCTAGCAACAATTCAGCTTGTACAACAATTCAACACCTTAAAAACCATATATCAGGATCCTGGCATCTACCCAGAACATCCTGACAACCAAAGGGTAAATTGCTTACTGCCAATGAGATTACCTTAGCAATCAACAAACAGCACCCTGGTAACCACCTAGAACATCCTAGCAACTGTATAGTAACAGCTTAACCACGTGCCAGTGCCCAAGAAACCACAGAGTAACATGCTTACAACCAATCAGAACCCCCTGAAAACCACATAGCAGCACCCTGGCAACAACCTAGAACATTCTAACAACCACATAGTAATGTTATAACACCTTTCCTTAGCAAGGTGCACCCTGGTAACCACCCAGAACCTTCTAGCGACCACATAGTAACATGCTAACGACTTAGAACACCTTAACAACCACACAGCAGTGCCCTGGCAGCCACAGAAAACCCTAGCATCGAGCCAGAGAGTTTAGCAAGCTCCACTCATATGTGTTGATGAAAATGTACATGTGTTAAATACTTCTTCTTACCTGTGTGATTCTAATTCTGCAGACAAACCTCTGAAGAAGAGAAAGCAGGATTCGTACCCTCAGGAACCAGGAGCTGCGGGCACCGCTGGCTCTTCTGGAACACCTGGCGTGGGTGGCGGATGCAATGCTGGGAACAAACTGGTACCTCAAGAGGCTTGTGCCGCTAGTAACGGAGCCAGTCGGCCGGCCTTGATGGTCAGTATAGACCTGCAACAGGCAGGGAGGGTGGAAGGGCCAGTGGACTCCTGTCCTGTCCCTGCAACAGAGGCCCAGCGCTGGCCAGAAGATGGTTCTGAATCCACCGGGGTCTTGCGGCTCAAATCAAAGACAGATGGAGAGGTGCTTAGGACAGTAGATGGTCGTCCAGAAGTCATCAAGCAACGGGTGGAAACTACGCCACAGAAAACTGCTTCAGATGGACGACCAGAGACTCCCAAACACAAGCACGAGAACCGCAAGGAGATCTCCAACAAAGTGAGTTCGGAAAAAAGATCGGATCTCTCCAAGCACAGACATGACGGTAAGTCTGACAAAGTGAGGCCTGAGGGAAAAGGTCATGAAACTTCCAGAAAACAGAAAGGATGGTCAGAGTCAACTCGAGAGAGCAAAGAGGAGAGGCAAAAGGATCGGGACAGTGAAGGTTCTAAAGTCCGACGACCAGACATATCTAAGTCCAGCCGGGTAGAGCACAACAGGGACATAGATCGGGATCAGGAACCAGGAAAGGAAGGGGAAAATCAGGACAAGGAGCGAGAGAAAGATCGAGACAAGGTGCGGGACAAGGAGCAGGAGAAAGATCGGGACAAGGTGCGGGAGAAAGATCGGGACAAGGTGCGGGAGAAAGATCGGGACAAGGAGCGGGAGAAAGATCGGGACAAGGTGCGGGAGAAAGATCGGGACAAGGAGCGGGAGAAAGATCAGGACAAGGAGCGGATAAAAGATCGGGACAGGGAACGAGAGAAAAATCAGGACAAGGAATGGGAGAGGGTCCGGGATAAAGATCGGGACAGGGATCGAGACCAAGAAAAGAAACGCCACACAGAATCAACAGAGTCCCGGGACAAGCGGTCTCCTGAGCAGCGCTCCCGTCCTAACAGTCCTCGGTTGAAGCAGGAACCTCGTAGTGGAGCAGAATCCAAAACAAAACCTGAACGGTCAATCCACAAAACTTCCAACAACAAAGACGAGAAACGGAGTGGAGACAAGAACCGACTTGATGGACACAAGCCTCCGTCCTCGGACAGTAAAACGGCAGAATTTCCCAACTACCTACTGGGGGGCAAATCGAGTGCATTAAAGAACTTTGTCATTCCCAAGTTGAAACGGGACAAAGACGGTAACGTCATGCAAGAAATGCGACGAGAGCCACTTGTGAAATTAGAAAAACTGGACCTGGTGGAGGACCTCAATAAGGGCGCCAAACCTGTTGTTGTTCTGAAGAAACTTTCCATTGATGAGGTCCAGAAGTTGATCAGTAATTCGCGCAGCAAGTCAAGCAAGAGCAAGTCGTCTTATGGAAAATCGTTTGGAGGTAAGTCCTTGTGACCCCTGTTTTCTTGATATTTTATGGCCAGTGAGTTTTTTTTGGTTCATTGTACACCGAATTGACAGATTGTCTGAATGTGCATTTGAAGAGTTTGAGTAGCCCTCTCTGTAGTGTTAACGGAAATTCCTCATCATGTGCTGGCAGAGATGGATTCCCGTATGCCACTGTGTGAGAGGGTGAAAATGAATAAACGCAGACGCAGCTCCACTAATGAGAAGCCCAAGTATGCTGAAGTCAGCTCAGATGATGACAGTAGCTCTGTAGAACGTAAGTAAATATACTGAATCTAATGTTGTTTTCACACTTAATGTACCTGCTTGATCCAAATCAGGGTTTCATCATCAATGTTAGTACAAAAATTGAAATGGAAAGCAATGCTTTGGTTTAGTTGTTGTTACTAATAAACTTGGTAAAATAGTCCTACAGAATGCAGTTAGTTCACATCCATTTTGAATTAAATACAAACTGTATTGTTGTTCACTTTAAACCTTCACCTTTCTAATGGCTTCAAAGACAGTTTTTACACTAGTCCAGATTCGAACTGATCTTGATGAATAATCAAACCCATGTTTGCATGAAAACCTAAATTGTTAGTAATGTAATTTTTTCTGGCTGTCTCCAATATTTCTTCTGAATTATAATGTCTCCTCTGCCTTATTTCTTAGAGTTGAGATAGATTTAAGTTGCTTTTCCATTAAAATTTTTTGTCTTCCTGGCTTTTAGTGCCCCCAAAGCGTTTGAAAAAGGACCGAAACAAAGCATGGGAATATGAAGAAAAGGACCGGAGGGGTTCTGGAGTTCATCGACGAAGTGGAGGTCACTACGACAGCCGGAGAAGTTCAGGCAGTCAATACAGAGAACGAAGTCCCGTGGACTCGGATGAAGATTCACCCCCTCCCAGCCTGAGTGATCGTAAGTGACCACTTGTACATGTTAGCATTTGTTATGTTGTCAGTGTTGACAGTTTTGTTGCTCAAATGGGTTGAAGTGTGGAAATCGAATAACTCTGATCTTTGACATCCTTCAACAACAAGTTGCCAGAAAGTTGAAGAAGAAGGAAAAGCAGAAAAAGAGGAAAGCCTATGAGCCCAAACTGACTGAGGACGGTATGTTTGCAGATTGTAATCAGCGTTGAGCGATCTGAAATGCTGAGATCTTTAGTAATCCAACTTGTGCTCCACAGAAATGATGGACTCATCCACGTTCAAGAGATTTTCCACCAGTGTTGACAACATTCTTGAAAACCTTGAAGATGTGGACTTGACATCATTAGGTAAATGTACAAATGTGGAGAAATTATTACATTTGACATTGAAGGTTCAAATTATTTCAGATTCTGCCGTACTGGAATGCTTCTGCAAGTTTGACAGTAATTGATTTAATGAATGCAGATGATGACGAGATTCCTCAGGAGCTGCTCCTCGGAAAACACCAGCTCTCGGAGTTAAACAGTGAATCAGCCAAAATAAAGGCTATGGGCATCATGCATAAGGTGGGTACAGGATCACCTTTGTCAACAGGAGAGATCTCAAGTCTCAAGAGACAGGACACATCATAAATACTTGATCTTTTAATACTAACTGCTTTTATCCTCAGATTCCATCTGATAAGATGGTGAAGGTCCAGAGTATTTTGGAAAAAAACATTCAGGATGGTGCGAAGCTCTCCACCCTCATGAATCATGTAAGCATCATTGTAGTTTCTATTGGTGGAATGGCTCTGCCATTGACTCTCACTGACAGGTTCCCTGTCCTTGTGATTTCAGGACAACGACAGGGACGACGAGGAGCGTTTGTGGCGTGACCTCATCATGGAACGTGTCACCAAATCTGCTGATGCTTGTCTGATGGCTCTTAACATCATGACCTCAGCACGAATGCCGAAGGCTGTTTACATTGAGGATGTTATCGAGAGGGTCGTGCAGTACGCCAAGTTCCATCTACAAAACACGCTGTACCCGCAGTACGACCCCGTCTACAGGGTGGACCCTCATGGCGGTCAGTCCTGCACCTTAACACTGTGTCCTAACCTACAAGATCCTTTCTATTCCATGCTAACTTGAGTTTTTGTCCCCACCAGGCAGGGCCACAAAGTGCTTGTACGACAAGACATCTGTTGCTTGGTTTATATTTTTATCCCGACTGTGAAATCTCATTGGTCTCTTATTATCAAATATTTTCTGATTGGCTGTAATGTTATTATATTGCTTTCATTCTGGACTGAAATTGCTTCCAGCTTGATACTGGAAACTTTACTAGTTAGGACAAAGTGGGTATATGTCATCCAAGGATGTAATTTTTCCATAATTATACAGATTTCTTTATTTTCCGTCCTGAAGTATGACCCGCATGAATTGAGTAAATTTTAGGGGAAAATGCTGCATTTTCAAATACATTTAAAATGCATGTATTTACATTTACATTTAATAATTTAGCAGACATATTAATGTTAATGTATTTCATGCATGTATGCCGTAATTTCTGACTGCACTGCACAAGCGAGTGGCATCATCTAGCGGCTTTGTGGAAAACACCCTTAACACCTCAGTTCAAAATTAGCATTCACCAAGCACCACATGAAAGCAATGACACTAATATTAGTATTTTCATTTTAATGTTGTTGTATAAAATTATTATTATTAATAAATACTCATTTTAATTTTACTGTACAATAGTATTACTGCTATAGTAGTATTTTTTTATTTCATTTTTTATCATTTAAATAAAAATATAATTTTTGATAATAATGATAGCATTGTTGTTGTATAGTCATGTTGAATGGGTTAAAAACAGATTTTTACATCTTTTTTTTTTTTTGTCCTGACCAAAATGCCTGGTCATCACAACAACTGTCCAAATTATGTCTATTCTTGGTCCGTTTCAGGTGGAACGCTAAGCTCAAAAGCCAAGCGAGCAAAGTGCTCAACGCACAAGCAGAGAGTTGCTGTCATGCTCTACAACAAAGTTTGTGACATTATCAGTAACCTGTCTGAACTCTTGGAGATTCAGCTGTTGACTGACACGACCATCCTTCAGGTGAGAGTCTAATCTCTGACTGCTGCTGCTTCTAAATAAAATTATCTTGTACTTTGCTGCAGTCAGCCGTTATTACATTTTGGCAAAATATTGTGTAGACAAACATTTCATATACCAATGAATCAAGCAGAATAAGGCCAGAAACATGAATTTAGAATGTAGATGTAGTCAGGTTTAATTTCCATTTGCAAAATTATTAAATCCGCACTTGTGTATCTCTCTCTACAGGTCTCGTCTCTAGGTATCACTCCATTCTTTGTTGAGAATGTGAGTGAGCTGCAGCTTTGTGCTATTAAACTAGTGACGGCTGTAAGTACCAGTGCGGTTCAGCTTTCTTTACACTATACTTTGCTGTACTAACTGCAGCTAACACTGTTGTGTTGTGCAATTTCTAGGTTTTCTCTAGATATGAGAAGCACAGGCAGCTGATTCTGGAGGAGATCTTCACCTCTCTTGCCAGACTGCCAACCAGCAAGAGAAACTTAAGAAATTTCAGGTATATGCTGCAGTCTATTCTACCAGCTGACAAGGGCACTTTTTGAGCATATGCATTGACTATACTGTGTGTTCAGACTGAACAGCAGTGACATGGATGGCGAGCCCATGTACATTCAGATGGTGACGGCGCTAGTTCTGCAGCTCATTCAGTGTGTGGTCCATCTACCTTCTGATAAGGACTCAGATGATTATAATGACAGAAAGGTAAATTGAATCTTCAGATGTATTGGAAAAGGATTTTCCTTGCTGTTATGATCAGACATACCCTGATGTTCACTGAAGTGAACTCTCCACCCAAAACCTTCCTGGGAAAAAAAAAAAAAAGTTTGGGGTCAGTAAGACTTTTTTAATGTTTTTAAATCTCTTATGCTCACCAAGGCTGCATTTATTTGATACAAAATTCAGTAAAACAACAATATTATGAAATATTATTACAATTTAAAATAGGTATTTTCTGTTTTAAAATGTAATTGATTCTTCTGATGCAATTGCAAAAGCTGAATTTTCAGCAATTACTCCAGTGTTCAGTGTCGCATGATCCTTAAGAAATCATTCTGATATGCTGATTTGGTACGTTATAAGCCGTTGTTGTCACTTTTGATCAATTTCATGCATCCTTGCTGAATACAATTAATTTCTTTAAATAAAAAGATCTTACTGACGCTAAGCCTTTGAGGTCATTTACATATTCCATGTTGTCATTTTATATTGACAGAGGGCTTAAAGGTAAAATAGCAAGAAGACCCTGTTTAAAGCCTTTTTTTGGCACGTTTTAGTTTTTGGTTTGTATTCTTAGCTAATAGCTACATGCTGAAATGACTGTCACATTACTACAAGTGATTGTGAGTCTCTTCTGTAAAAAAAGTGCTTTCCAAGAATGTTCGATATTTGTATTTTTTTTCTTTATGCCTTTTAGGCTTACTTTATAAAGTTCTTCTTTTTTTTTTTCAGGTTGATCAGGATGTATTAATCACAAACTCATATGAGACTGCAATGAGAACAGCACAAAACTTCCTCTCCGTTTTCCTCAAAAAGTAAGAAAAGCCCCTGACATTATTCCACCCACACAATTCAACCCATTTATATTGGGGAAAAAATTTACTTTTAAGTCATTTATATTTAAGCAGTGGTGTTCTGGGATCAGTAATGCATGTCTTTTCATCTACATACCGTGTCTTTAAGCTGAGAATGTACACTGTCTCAGGAAACACCTGTTTTACTCTCATCTGATGCTTTTCAAGAGGGCTTAACCATGCCATCTCAGGACAAACAACACCTGCATCGCTAAATTATCGTTGTAGTTTTACTTACCTATTTTTGTACTTTGTCTCTAAATGTTTTAATTTATTTGTTTATTTGTAATTTATTTGTAAATTCTTCTGAGGGAGGGGCATTTGTTTATTTGACAGGGACGGTACTGAATAATATTACTGCAAAGGAATGAGCAGCAGATGCTCTGTATATGCTTTTAGATAACTGCTACATTTCATTTAAAAAAAAAATATATTGTCATTCTTGGAAATTAACGTACACTTGCGTTTATTTATTTTTTAATTTTAGGTGTGGTAGTAAGCAAGGTGAGGATGACTACAGGCCACTGTTTGAGAACTTTGTTCAGGATCTACTGTCCACAGTGAATAAACCTGATTGGCCAGCTGCAGAACTGCTGCTGAGCCTTCTGGGAAGGCTGCTGGTGAGTTTCAGATTGATATTTCACAGGTAGAATGTGCCCCGTTACATCACTTGAAAACTCACCCAACGCTCTGGTTTCTCTTTGTAGGTTCACCAGTTCAGTAATAAGCAGACAGAGATGGCTTTGAGAGTGGCCTCTTTGGATTATCTGGGCACAGTGGCTGCACGTCTTCGCAAAGATGCCGTCACCAGCAAAATGGACCAGCGTTCAATCAACCGCATCCTCGGAGAGGTAAACGGCAGAGTACGCCCATCTGTGCCATCGCATGTATGAATCCCTCCTGGTCTGAAAGAAACTCGTGCTATTTTGTGTTTTACAGAGCTCAGGCAGTGATGAGATTCAGCAGCTGCAGAAGGCTCTGCTGGGTTACATGGACGAGAACGTAGAGACTGACCCGTCGCTATTGGTGAGAAAATTCAGACATATTATTGTGACGAGAAAAAAAGCCCTAAGAATCTCTAGTGGTTTTAATGTTGTTGTGATGTCTTCATTTCCAAAAGTTTGCACGGAAGTTCTACATCGCGCAGTGGTTCAGGGACACCAGCACTGAGACAGAGAAAGCCATGAAAGCGCAAAGTCAGAGGGACGACGACTCGTCCGATGGGCCGCACCATGCCAGGGACGTCGAGACCACTAGTGAGATCTTGCAGAAAGCAGAAGCGCGCAAGAAGTTCCTCCGGTCTGTTATCAAGACCTCGGCATCGAAATTCAGCTCACTGAGGTACAAACAGCAGCGATCTTTGCCAAAACAACTTTGTTAAAGGGATAGTTTACCCAAAAAATGAAAATGTGATATGTTTAGAAGCGTTTTGACACCTGCTATGTGTTTTCTCACAGAATAAACTCAGATACTGTCGACTATGAGGACTCGTGTCTTATTGTGCGATATCTGGCCTCCATGAGGCCGTTTGCACAGAGCTTTGATATTTATCTCACACAGGTTAGAGGTCATCACATCTCAGCATTTTTGTTTGTATTTGCATATCAATAATACATCTCCCCATTTGTGTCTGTAGATATTGAGAGTTCTCGGTGAAAGTGCCATCGCAGTGAGAACTAAAGCGATGAAATGTCTTTCTGAGGTGGTTGCGGTGGATCCAAGCATTCTGGCACGGGTGAGTGCAGTTTCCAAAAAAACGAAGCTTGTTAATGTTCTCATCTGCATATTTTTAATTCTCATTTGCTTTTTTGGTTTAGTCGGACATGCAGCGGGGAGTTCATGGCCGACTGATGGATAATTCCACCAGCGTGAGAGAAGCTGCGGTAGAGCTGCTGGGGCGCTTCGTACTGAGTCGACCACAGCTAACTGAACAGTATTACGACATGCTGATCGAGCGCATCCTGGTTTGTGCTTTTTTTGCATATATGAATTGTAGAATTTTGCAGTCAAATATTTTTTGTATTATAACGGCAAAGAAATATATTTGACCCTTGTCTTTAATAGATTTCCTTAATTGCTTGCTTGATGCCTCTAGTAGCAGTCACCAGTTTCTTTGTTCTCATGTAATAAAATAATTCAATTAATCAATATTTATTTTTCCTGATATACTACAAAATAATTAATAATCACCAGTAAAATCAGTAAAAGATTAATTTTACAATAAAACAAAAACAAAATTGTTACAAAATTGTTACCATGAATGTTTTTTATTTCTCCCTTTTTAAAGAACAACCGTATCCAAATCAATATTCCATGTCCACCTGTTTGTTTGTTTATTTATGTATTTGGCAAAACCCATGAAATAAAACACTTGCTGATCACTCCGTCTGGGTTTATGTAGTGATGATGATTGGCCACCTGTAGCTTATTACTTGCAGTTGTAAATTATATTGTAAATTTAATACATGCTTTTTTCCAGTTAGCAGTGAAAACTGATTATTTTGAATTCATTGTGTAGGCTGATTTGTGTTGGTAAATGTTTTCTGCAGGACACAGGCATCAGTGTGAGGAAGAGGGTTATTAAAATCCTACGGGACATCTGTCTGGAGCAGCCCACCTTCAACAAGATCACAGAGATGTGTGTAAAGATGATCAGGAGGGTCAATGACGAAGAAGGCATCAAGGTTAGTTGTGTTTTTCTCTTACAATCTGTATTGATCCATGTACTTTATATTTATGTAAAAGTTGCGTATTCTGTGTTTTGTTGGGAAAGCAATTATTAAAATATTAAAACGAAAAAATGTTTAAGCTAATTTACTTTATATACTAGCGGTCTAATTTTTTTAAAATCTTATTTAGGGGTCTTAATTAATTTCTAATAATGCAAAAAATATATATTTGATGTATTTTTTTTTAATATTATTAGAGATTAATTTAGACACCTATTTCTTTTATACTAGGGAGAATTTTTATTTTGTTTTTAAAAAATGTATTATTGTGCAGCCCTCTTATAACCAGTTTCTTTTTGCCATCTCTTATTCAGAAATTGGTAAATGAGACATTTCAGAAGCTCTGGTTCACCCCTACACCTAATCATGATAAACAGGCCATGACTCGCAAGATTCTCAACATCACAGACGTGGTAAGGATCTGCAGAGTGGGCAAAAATCTGACCCCAAGACGTGCTATAATACACGTTTAAGGTCACATTATGTCCCTCTGACATGAATCATTGTCTCTCAGGTCGCTGCATGCAGGGATTCCGGTTACGACTGGTTCGAGCAGCTCCTTCAGAATGTAAGTTGCCCATCTATGGTTCAAGGATAATTTTGATTTGATTTTCCAATGCTTAGTTGTGCATTTAGGGTTTCAAGGAGATCTGGGATAGTACCTTGAAAGGTTGCAAGTTTGAACCCCAAAAGGGGTGACAGAAGAGCAAAATACTCATTCAAATCCATTCTGTTGCACTTTTCCAAAATAGGAAGTAAATTCTGACTTTCTGAGTTGAATTGAACATAGCATTAGCCCCAGGTTACTCCAGAGGAAGTGTGAACTGGAATACATTTTTTTTTTGTCAGGTAAAAAAATTATATATATATATATAAAACCTAAGCACTGATGTAATCGATGTTGTCACAGCTGTTAAAGTCAGAAGAGGATGCCTCGTACAAACCGGCCAGGAAGGCTTGTGCTCAGCTGGTGGACAGTCTCGTGGAGCATATGCTGAAATACGAGGAGTCTCTCGCTGGTATGAGCGGTATTAAATTATGAAGCGAAAGATTTACCTTGGTTGAACTTTTGATGAGTTATTTTTTGTTTTGCAGACTATGATAATAAGGGCTTGACGTCCAATTGCCTAGTGGCTTGTATCACCACGCTGTACCTGTTTAGCAAGATCCGACCCCAGCTGATGGTGAAACATGCCATGACTATGCAGCCGTATCTGACTACAAAGTGTAATGTGAGTATGCTGTCGGGAAATTTAGGATGTATTGCAGGGGTCACCAAACTTGGTCAACCTGCAGAGTTTACCTCCAACCCTAATCAAACACACCTGAACAAGCTAATCAGTTTCTTACTATATATACTTGAAACTCCCAGGCAGGTGTGTTCAGGCAAGTTGGAGCAGGACACCGGCCCTCCAGGACCGAGTTTAGTGTCCCCTGATATATTGCAATAAATGGTGTTGTGCTGCCATCTAGAGGCCAGAGAGTGAAGGCACTTCTTGTGCTTATTGTGTCCCTACAGACTCAGAGTGATTTTATGGTGATCTGTAATGTGGCTAAAATCCTGGAGCTTGTTGTTCCTTTGATGGAACATCCGAGTGAAAATTTCCTCACCACCATCGAAGAAGACCTGATGAAACTCATCATCAAATACGGCATGACGGTCAGTTGAAGAGCAAGTGTCAGTAACTCTAATGTCCAGCGGTTTGTACATGAATAGCTTCATGGTGCCATCTGCCTTGTTTCCTGCAGGTTGTGCAGCATTGCGTGAGTTGTCTCGGTGCGGTCGTCAATAAGGTCACCCATAACTACAAGTTTGTGTGGTCTTGTTTCAACCGATACTATGGTGAGTAAATTTCAACACCTGTCAGGATTCTTTTGTTCTTCTGTGATCCTGAGAGTGTTAATTACTCTAAAATTCTTCTTCTTTCATGTAAAGGAGCACTAAGCAAGCTGAAGTTGCAGCATCAGGAAGACCCAAACTGCACCGTACTGGTCTCTAATAAACCTGCTCTGCTGCGTTCACTCTTCACTGTGGGTGCCCTGTGCCGACACTTCGACTTTGACCAAGAGGAGTTCAAAGGCAGTAATACGGTGAGATCCTCAGTCATGATTTCTGGATTTTAAAAGTCTTGAATCCCAGGAGAAATTTGTAAGCATTAATAAATGTACTATAATAATGGACTTATTGTGCACTAATAAAAGTAGACCTCTATTTGTAATAGATCAGTGGGACTAAGTAGTCAAATTTATTTATTCATTCATTTAAATCATTTAATCATTTCATTTAAAAATATTTAAGTAATTTATGTATATATATATATATATATATATTACAGCAGTGTTATTATTTATTTATTTATATTTGTATATCTGCTGTTAACGTGAAAAAGTTGATGCATTTTACATTTTGTCTATACATCATTGCTGCTTTTAATGCTGATTTAAATCATTTTGAAACTAATAAAAAAGTAATGAACTACAGCAATTAGAATCTAATGAGAATTGACAGTAATGAGAAAAAATTTTGTTTAAAAAATCAAATAAAAAAAAAATACAAAACTGAAACATCCGGACACATTAGGAGAATAATGAGAATTTTGAAGAAAATATGCTTGAAATGTCAATTAAGCATAATGTCATAATATGATGTCACAATATGAAAATATTTTAATGGGCCTATAATATGTTTCATTTCCTTGATCAAATGTAACCTGAAAATGTTTTCGTAAGATTCACTCCTTTACCTGTCTGGTTAATGGTTGTCTTCTCTTTCAGGTGGTCATAAAGGACAAAGTGCTGGAGCTGCTGTTGTATTTCACTAAAAATGAGGATGAGGAGGTGCAGACCAAGGCCATCATTGGTCTAGGTAAATATTTGCGCTCCATAATCACTGAATTTCTTGTTTTTACCTTTTCACTGTGCTCACAGTGAACAAAACCATGATCTGTTGGTTCTCCAGGCTTCCTGTTCATCCAGCACCCAGGGCTAATGTTTGCTTCAGATGTGAAAAACCTCTACAACTGCCTCCTGGCTGACAGGAAAACATCAGTGAATCTGAAGATCCAGGTGCTAAAGAACCTGCAGACATACCTGCAGGAGGAAGACTCGCGCATGCAGGAAGCCGACAGGGAGTGTGAGTGTCATTTATAAAGGATGTTCTTGTCTGTGCCCAATGCAGCTGTCACTTGGTAAGAAGCTATCCAGTTAGCTATTTTTATTCTCATTCTTTGTCATTGGTCTTTTCAGGGAAGAAGATGTCTAAGCAGGAGGACCTGAAGGAGATGGGTGACATCTCATCTGGCATGAGCAGTTCTATCATGCAGCTCTACCTCAAGCAAGTGCTAGAGTGCTTTTTCCACACGCAATCCAGCGTACGGCACTTTGCTCTCAATGTAATCGTCCTGACGCTCAGCCAAGGCCTCATTCATCCCGTACAGGTACGTATCCACTGCACAAACTCTCCTAAAGGTGGTCTGAAAGAGCCTTTAGTTTAACTTGTCTGTTTCCTCCTCCTCCATCAGTGTGTTCCGTATCTTATTGCCATGGGAACTGACTTGGAACCCACAATGAGGAATAAAGCTGATCAACAGCTGGTGGAGATTGATAAGAAATACACTGGATTCATTCACGTAAGTGGATTTGAACAACTAACATGCATTTGTCATGTATAATATAAAATCCTCTCAAAAAATCCTCACAGCTGTTGTTAACAAGTGTTATAATTAACATCTGATTCAAATAGTTATAGATAGATATATAAAGCAACATATCTCGTTTTCATTTATTTTAACTTGACGTACTAAAATAACTAAAATAAAAATTAATAAAAACTAACTAGACATATTTTAAAAAATACTAAAAGTAATATATATATATATATATATATATATATATACATTACATAAAACCACACATCACAATTAGTTTTTCATATTATATTTATATTTTATTTTGTTTTATTTTAGCTTTATTTTAATTAACAAATACGATTTTTTTTATAGATAGTGTTAGTTTTTGTTAACAGTAATATCACAGGTTTTAAAATGTATTTACATAGTGGTAACAAGGGTTGCATCACCTTTCATTTTTTTGGGTCCTTTTTGTACCTTTTTTGTGAGAGCTGACATTACTTTTTCTAATAATCTTGTCTTGTATTGCAGTCTTTGCTAAAAGAGCCTAGACCACGGGAAAAGAAGAAAAAAAGAGGGAAAAAATATGGCTCTGGGGATGAAAGTAGCAGAGGAAGAAGCCGGGAAGGGGAA